>NC_073306.1:214902295-215002295 GCF_027595985.1 Sorex araneus
AAAGGGAAATTTGAACGTTTAGATAAAGTACCTATTCATTGCATTTTTAACACCGTGACTTCAACCAAATAACACATTAGATAAAACCGGAGTTTCTAGAAACCTGGTCTTCACAGTAATTAGAGTAACGGGCTCCGGAGACCATTCAGGTCTGACTCCTGCCAGCTGCGGCAGGACACACACTGTTGCTATTTTTTGAATTTTGCCTAGAAGCTTAAAATAATCTGTTTATAAACTGGAACCAATACTTAAGTGTCACTGGATTAACACTTCAGAATTTCATGTTTACACGTATATATCACGACTCTCTTTAATATGCCTTAAAGCTGCCTGAGACTTATTTATGTGCTATGTTGGGTTCCACAATCTCTAGCTACTTTCTTTTGAAATTTCATTTATTGCCACAGGAAAAAAGTGACAATAATAAGGTCAGATGTGTTGCAGCCTACTAATTCAAAACACGTACTTTGTATCTAATTAAATGTAAGCAAGGCGTCAGGACTTTAGCGTTTTTGAAGTTGAATACTAACAAAGACTATAGCGTGAAAAGTATTCTTTACCAGACTTTCTGAACAAAAATATTTAGCTGATATGTATGTGTATATATATCCATTTTTTTCCTGATCTAAAATCTTAAAATTTATTTAGTGATTTATTGTTTGTTCGTTTGTTGGTTTTGGTTTTGCGCCACACCCAGTGGTGCTCACGGTTACTCCTGGCTTTCAGGAATCACTCCGGGTAGCTTCGGGGTTTACTTGGGATGCTGGGGATTGAACTGGGTCAGTTACAGGCAAGAAAAGCGCCTCCCCCTGTACCATTGCCTCCTCTAAGCTTAAATTTAAGCTCCAATCCCACGTAGAATTCTTGAAAAAGAGTTTGTGTGTCTGTGTGTGTGTGTGTGTGTGTGTGTGTGTGTGTGTGTGTGTGGTTCTGGTGAGAAGACTGTCTGCACAGCTGACTGAATTCGGGCCCTGAGTACTTGAGCTCCTCAGCTTGCTGGCGTGTCCTGGGCGACTCGCCAGACGCCGGGAGAGGCGCAGACTTGAGAGAGATGAGTCGCAGGTCCAGTGACGGGTGGAAACTGTCTCCCGTGCGGGCCGTGTGTTAGCCAGGAAGTGCGGGGGCTCTTGGTCACTCCGTGGCAGACAGCTGTCCGTGGGAGGCAGGGGTGAGGCCCGTCCCGCCCCGCCCTGAGCTCTGTGCAGCTCCCTGCCGTGGGGCGGGCGGGCTGCGCCTGCTCCTGAGGAGACTGCAGATGCCCGAGGCCGCTCCCGTTGGTAGCCGCGTGGGGCAGGGAGCACAGCTCAGTGAGACGGGCCAGAGGAAGGGGAGCAGGAGGAAGGGGCCTGGGGGACGGGGAGCAGGAAGTCTGGGGAGAGAGGCTGCCGTCTCTGCCCGGCGGCCAGACCTGTGGTGTGGGGTGGGAAGTCCTGAAGGCTCACCCTGAGTCCACGGTCAGCGGGAAGCCCGGGGACCCTCTCTGTCACCCCTGTGAGACCACCAGCCGCGGCTCAGCAGAGCCCTCTAGACGCTGCTCTCAGCCCCGCCTGGGAGGAGTGACGTGTGCAGAGGCCACAGTGCTCACGCTCTGCAAACAACATGGGCTTCACTGCGCATCGATGAAATAACCTGTTAGGAGATAGAAGCAGCAAACACGTCTTGCTCACGGAGAGACTGAAAAGTACCGTCAGAAGGAAAGCTCTCCCGCTCTCTAGATGTCTGAGCTCGGCCTGTGGAAATGCCAGTGTTTAATTTCATCTGCGCGAAGGGTGTTGCCCCGCCATGCCGCTGGTTACTGGGCTGTCTGAGGAATTCACTGGCAGTGCTCGGGTTGCTCCTGGCTCTGTGCTCAGGGATCACGCCTGGTGCGGCTGTGTGGGGCTAGGGCTCAAACCGCGGCCGGCCAGGTGCAGGGCAGACCCCCTGACTGCCGCACTGTCGCCCCCGCCCGGAAGCCAGGTCTCCTGTGGCCAGCTCAGAGACGAAGGACGTGGCGGACAGTGCTGGCCGCGGAGGGAGCAGGTGCTGGAGGAGCCACAGTGCACGAGGAGCACGAGGAGGCTCCGCAACTGCTCCAGCGCTCACGGGCAGGAGTCCTGCGGCGGGAGTGTGTGATGGTGGGTTACCGTCTGTAGGGACGCTGCGGGGGAAGGGCAGTGCCCTGCCCCTGCCGGCTCCCCTGGTCCCCCACCCAGCTGCCCCCGGCGTCCTGCCCCCTGGTTCTGCTCAGCTCCAGTGCTCCTGTCGCTCAGGCTGCTTTCCCGAGGAACTCCTTTATGCGGATTTTATGTTTTCTTGAAAAATAAAGCCGAGTCGCCCATTACTAGTGTTTTCTTTTGGGGCCGGGAGGGGTGGTACAGAGTTCGGACACTTGCCTTGCATGCGGCCTTCCGGTGTGACCCTTGGCACCGCCCCTGGTCCCCGGAGCACTGCCCAGGAGTGAGCCCTGAGCACTGCAGGGGATGGCCTTAAAGGACACTCTCCAAAAGAGGTCATTTGTTTTCTTAAAAATCATTTTATTTTACTTACTGAATCAGCGTGAGATACAGTTACAAAGCTTTCATGGCTGAATTTCTGTCCTACAAGGATGGAACAGCCACCCCTCCACCAGTGCACATTCCCCACCACCAGCGTCCCCAGTGTCCCTCCTGCCACCCCCACCTCCTGACACCTCCACCCCCACCTGACCCCCTGACCCCCCCCCCCCCGTCACTGGCAGGCTCCTTCCTTCCTTCTTTCTCTCTGCTTTGGGCGTCATGGCTGTGACACAGATACCGAGAGGCCGTCATGTTTGGTCCTTAGTCTACTTTCAGCACACGTAAGAGGTCATTTCTTAATTTCTCTTAAACTTCTGTTAGTAAGGTGACTGCAAAGGAGATCTAGCAAATGTTCTTTGGTGCATAGGGATGAAAGAAGACCATCTGGAAAGTTCTATGAGTAATAAAAATGGAAACAAGCACAATTACTATTCTGATTGTAAGGTAGAGTCAGGAATCTCTGTTACAGGTAGTTTAGAAAAAATATTCTGCTTACCCATAGGAAAAGTGTGTGGATACTTATAATATTAAATTTTGAAAGTGAAATGAATTATTTTTATATTAGTCTCAGAAATTTCTTGAAAAATCTTGCATTTCCAAGAGTCATAATCTTGCCAATGAAACATAGGGATGAAACTATAGCACCTTGATATGACTTTCCAAACAGAAGAAAATTCCTTAACATAGTTTCTGAGTTTAAAATGCAGTTTATGTGCGGCCTCCTGACTTCATATCTCTTCATTCTCAGCAATGGAAAACAAATTACCAAATGCTTTCTTTTCAGCAGGTCGACTTTAGGGGGGAGGAACTCCAAATCAATGATAGTGAATTTTTTGTTGAAATATTGAATGTAATCAAAGTAAAGTGAAAGTAAATTGAAATTTACCAGTTACACATGCGGGGTGGGGGGCTGGGGAGGTGGGGGGAAGGGGGGAGGTATATCGTGATTCTTGGTGGTGGAATATGTTCACTGGTGAAGGGATGGGTGTTTGAGCATTGTATAACTGAGACTTTAACCTGAAACTTTTGTAACTTTCCACAAAAAAATAAATAAATAAATTTAAAAAATTAAAAATAAAATAAAAATAAAATGCAGTTTATTATGACTTTCAATATGATATAAGTAAAAATAAGCCAGAAATACTAATTCTACAAAATACCTATGGGGTTTCTAGCAAGTAATTTTCTACTATAAAATATAATCTAATTTGACATTGAATAAATACTATTTCCAAAATAATGTTCTCTGTAGGAGGTAGGAGGTGCTCACTCCTTGGGGTGAGTCTCTGCCCTTTCTGGCCAGTTACAGGCGTGTAACGAGCACCTTCTCTCCAGACGAGGCCTTTGGGTGGGGTCGCCCCGGCCTCCGCCTCGCAGAGACCCTGACAGAAGCGCTTCCTGCCCTTTGCGGGGCCGTCCTCTTTGCGTTTGCTTGGGGGCCACTGCTGGAGTCACACTCAGGATCTCTCTTGGTGGGGCTTAGGGGACCATGTGCAGTGCAGGGCTTGAACCCGGGTCAGCCACATGTAAGGCAAGTGCACCTCCTGGGCTGTGCTATCACTCAGGTCTGCCCTTTGAAGTCGCAATAGTCCCTTGAAGTCAAGCTTAGGTAGTAGGCAGACGTTTACGTTTCTGTAGCACTGTCGCACCGCCATCCTGTTGCTCATCGATTTGCTCGAGCGGGCACCAGTAACGTCTCCATTGTGAAACTTGTTGTTACTGTTTTTGGCAAATCGAATACGCCACGGGGAGCTTGCCAGGCTCTGCCGTGCGGGCGGGATACTCTCAGCAGCTTGCTGGGCTCTCCGAGAGGGACCTTTCTGTGTAGTTTTCAATTCTTGCCGCTCGGTCGTATACTTATTCAGCCACTCAGTAAAGACACACGTGCGACTGGCGTGCTATGCAAAATTCTTACTATTATTTTATGGTGGTGGTGGTGGGCCACCCCGGCAGTGCTCGGGGCCTACTCCTCGCTCTGTGCTCAGAGGCCACTCTGACGAGAGTGGAGACCAGCTGCAGTGCTGGGGCGGGCCCAGACGGCCACTGCAAGGCAAGGCCCTGCCTGCTCTGGGCTGTCTCTGACCACCTTACAAATTTCGCATGTACTGAATAGCCACTGCCGCCTTTATTCGAGCGACTTCTTTTCTTTCTTTTTGTTGTCCTAACAGTTCGTTCTTGCTACTTTCCTCGAGCCACGACTTGGCTTCTAGTGCTGCAGTATTTGAATGTGTCTGTCAGTCGCGTTGTCTGAAGGGAACGTTTGACATATGCATGTACTTGTGTAATTAGAGCAGAAAGAAAAAGTGAGTGAAGAAATGGCAGGAGAAGAGCTCGCGCCGAGGGACGGTGGGGTGGAGATGGCAAGGAGAGGGGGCAGACGTGCCATCGCTCTGGCCTCGGGCTGGTGACTCACTGTGCTCCTCTCCTCAGTAGGCCAAGCCCCGGGGGCCGGAGGGAAAGCACTGCACCCCAGCCTCACACACGGCGTTTGTAGACACCAGGTAAGGTCATGCGTGACCGGAACCTGTTGACGGCCTTTCACTCCCCTTTCTAAACACCGTGTGAGTGAATGGGAACAGAAGAGCTGGATTTGTGACCTTCCGTGACTCAAATGAAAAATCACGCTGAATTGCAGATAACTTCTGTAGCTAATTGAATTAGTCATCACAACTTTGTGTGATCTTGGTGCTGACATTACACCAGAAGCTACAGAAGCGAGTGCTGTAAGAAGGTATATGTGTGCGTCAGCCGCACCGGAAGGTAAGACGTGATTTTGTATGGACAGGAGTCCCTGTGGGTAGCACTGTATCACTGTCGTCCTGTTGTTCATCTATTTGCTCCAGTGGGCACCAGTAACGTCTCCATTGTGAGACTTATTATTACTGGTTTTGGCATATCGAATATGCCACGGGTAGCTTGCCAGGCTCTGCCGTGCAGGTGGGATACTCTCGGTACCTGTAGGTAAAACATCAAATTATTTCCAAGGACAGAATTATTATTATTGTTGTTGTTGTTGTTATTTTAAAACTGTATTCTATAGAATATAATTACATATAAAGAAAGTATTCTATAGAACATAGTAGGATGTTAATGATTTGTCTTTAAGTCTGGGGTTAAATAACATTGTTTGACTTTCAGTATGTGTATTGCAGACCATAATGCCCAGAAGGAGAGAAACAGAGACAGAGAGATACAGAGACAAAAACAGAGACAGAGGAAGAGAGAGAGACAGAGACAGAGACACAGAGAGAGACAGAGAGAGAGAGAGAAGTCCTGCTGTAGAATAGAGTCATCCTGGGGGGAGGGGTGGCCGGAGGGAAACTGGGGACCTTGTTGGTGGGAAATGTGCACTGGGGAAGGTATGGGTTTTGGAACACTGTGTGACAGAAACCCAACCATGGAATTGTGCAACTCACGGTGATTCAATAAAAAATTGTTTTTGATAGTGTAAAAGTTAATTTACCACATGTTGTCAGAGCTTTCAATATGCTAACGTGATGTGTCCTCTTTTAAGAGGACACACAATACGTCACTTTGGAGCAGTACTTGGGAATGGACATTTCCCACACAGACTCTCAGCGGCCAGCAGGGCAGGACTTGAGTCTAATGAAACACTACAGAGATTTCCTGGAATGTAGTTTGGAAAATCAACACTAGTGATCTTAAAATACGTCTTTAAAGAAAATAGTCATTTTATCCTGAGTAGTGAATTTGTCTTAACTCACTGCAGAGTTATGTGTGTGTGTATTAGTGTCTGAGTGTGTATTAGTGTGTGAATGTGTGTATGTGTGTGAGATTATGCTTGTGTGTGTGTGAGAGAGAGCGAGAGAGCGAGAGAGGAAGATTGGGAGAGAGGGGCAAGAGAAAGAGAGAGAAAGAAAGAGAAAGGAGAGAGTCGTCAAGGGCAAAGAAAGCAGCGTTCTTGCCGGGTACAAAAGGTGTGGAGGAACGGCATGGTGGAAAAGGTGTTGACAGTTCATGATTCAGCCGAAGCGGAGTTGGATTAGCGTACGATGGTTATCTGACCTCCCATGCTACACCCCAAATACCTCAGGTTTATATTTCCATAAATCGAAGAAGTGTGTGCCTGTGAATTGTGGATTAAGAGTAGAATTCCTTACAGCTGAAATCCTCGCAAGGGTTTACCTTGCCTTTGAACTTCCTGTTTGGCCGCCTGGCCCCGCAGACCCGTCTCCCTCGTGCGGCTGCTCCCAGCGACGTCCTTCACAGTCGCTGCTGCACACACACACACACACACACACACACACACACACACACACGCAGACGTATGGGCATTCGGTGTCCTTTTAGACAAATACATTGTAGCACATATTTAATGTATCTATTTGTTTATTTCGGGGGACACACCTGGCCATGCTCATAGCTTCCTCCTGGCTCTGTGCTCAGGAGTCACTCCTTTGGGGCTTAGGGGGCCATGTGAGGTGCTGGGGGCCGAGTCCCAGCCAGCTTTGTGCAAGGCAACCACTGTACTCACTCTCCTACCCCTCTGGCCCTAGCGAAAAATAGCCATGCATGAGCCTATGTTAAGTAGTAAGCTCTATTTCACATTACCTGAGATAGTTTAGTATTTGTGGTGCATTAAGGTTTCCTGTGGTAGTCGTGGCGATGAAAGTACTTCACTGGCTTTATTGCGTTCTGGTACCTGTGAAAGCAATAGGAGACTTCGATATTGGACAGGATCATGAAAATTAATCAGCAGCATTTCCTTCTTATCATGACAAGCACCCACGTTAAAATAGCTGCAGTTTCTGCACCTTTTCCCCTGATCACCGTTGTCTAATTTCTCCCTCTAGTAAGGCAGAGAGTCACTGGGCGGCATGGAAGGAAATTCTACCCTGGCCAGTCACCTGCCCTCAGGGGCTACTGTAGTTTTTACAAATAGCTTGTTGAATTTGAGCAAAAGCATAGTTCTGTTTTTAGAAGCTCATCTGGAATGGGTGTTTCGGGGGCACTTAGGGAGACCATGTGTGGAATTTCAGCTACAGGGAAAATTCTGGGAATCAGACAAAGAAATATGGGGTGATTTAAAGTTGAAAATCCATTGTGAAAAATTAGCTTTTCTCTGAATAGCTCTATTTTGATTTCAGAACTTATATTACATCTCGCTCCTCAGCACCGGTGAAAGTCTGGACCTTTCCAACACAGGGCCCTGCAAGAGGCAGTTGGTACCCGGTGAAAGTGTTGACGTGAAGTAGCAATTTACTTTAAATGTGCAAAAGTTTATTACTCCAAAAGGGCAGTTTGTTTAGTTTTTTTCAAAACATGGTGTCCAGCGGAAAAAGAAGTGAGAAAAAGGTCCTTTGGGATAGATTCATGCTGGTTCAAGCCTGATCAATGCAGCCATCAATGTATCTGTAAGATCAACTCCAGAGGTATTTGCTGGCTGACTGAGTATATTCAGCTGTGAAGCCAAATACAGAAACCATTTAATTGAATTTCACAGAACAGTGAATAACCAGATTGGATAAACTACTTTTTACCAGATTAAAATTTGTGTTCAGGGATGCAAGCGGTCTTGTGACACTTTGGTGACACTTTGGTGTGAGGCTTGGGTATGTGATGACCCTCAGTGTGAGGGGGCAGTACTGGATTCTGATTTCTTAAGTCAGTTTATGGTACTTAGGGTAAATTATGTGCAAAACCAGCTTTATATATCTGGTGCCTTTAACTTTCTCTCTTGTTTCTTTCCCTCAGTGAGGGGAGAAGTTCACGGTTAGACCAGCAGACGGGCCGTTATTAAGCTGCAGAGCTCCTGGGAACATCTAGCCCACCGCACCCACCTCGTTCTGTAAAAGCACAAGTGACAGCCCTAGGTGATTCTCTTTAAATTAAGCAATTATGTATGAAATTCATTCAGAAATTTTAAAGTGAACGTTAAACAAACACTCATAGAATTGCCCTAGTTACCAGCACAATGTAAGCTGAAAGCAATCTTTGCTTTGGACTTTCTGAAATGGCTTCAATTTGCTCTTAAAAATAAATTTCTCATTCTAGGAATGTTCATTTTTTTCCTTCCTGATGGTGTTTAAAAATCTGACCTGAGTTCTAATTGTAGATTGAACATACTTTTCTCTGGTCAGTTTGCATTAATTTTATTTTCTTTTTTTTTTCTGGGCTCCCTGAAGATGTTGGAACAAAACAAATCTTTGACTTATATTTGTGCTCTTGAAAAAATTCAGTGTATAATGAAAATCGTTCCTAAATACCACGTGTTTATGCAAAATGAGGAAGGCACTAAGCTCAGAAAACTGTAACACGTTTTACCTTCCTGAATGCCTTATCATTTGTTCAGAAGTTGTGAGCCCTGGTTTGAGAGCCTGGTTCCACAAACCCAACAGACTTGGCAGCCAGCGAAAGCACACAGTACTGACCACTCATCATACAAGGTGAAAAATGTAGCATGCATTTCCAAAAGTTAGTCCTCAGTGATTTTTTTGAGAACTTCAGAACATTCGTCCTAGTTGTTTTCTAAAGTACCGCCAGTTATGTTTCTTCACTGGAGTCCATCAGTATTCCCCATCTTCTACTTCTAATATGGTTGAAAGGACAAAGAATTCCCGTATGTTTATCTTAGAACACGCCAAACACATCTGGAACATGCAAGGTGGAATGATCGAGGTGCCATCCTGCTTTCCTTCTCACTTTAAACCCAATTAGCCGTCTAACGCAGCGAGCACTTTGACTATTTCATTTTCCAAAGGAGCCGTGGGGGGGCTAACTGCCTTGCCAAAGGTCACACTATTGTTAGGTAGCAGAGCCAGCGCTTTTGTTTTTAAATGATTTTACTGAGGGCGGCTCTGCGAGGTGCGATACTGTGAATGATGGTTTCCAGAACATCAGCCCAGCAGCTCAGCCCGGGCTCAGGAGCACTTTCCCAGACGAGACCGTCAGCAAATCGCTTCTCTCCATGCTGATTAGAGAGAATTTTTCTCACTTACTTCTCCTGTTTTTGTCTTCAGTTGTACATAGCACTGTTGTCCCGTTGTTCATCAATTTGCTCAAGCAGGCATCAGTAACGTCTCCATTGTGAGACTTGTGACTGTTTTTGGCATATCGAATACGCCACGGGGAGCTTGCCAGGCTCTGCCATGCGGGCGGGATACTCTCAATAGCTTGCTGGGCTCTCTGAGAGGGACGGAGGAATCAAACCCGGGTCGGCCATGTGCAAGGCGAACACCCTACCCGCTGTGTTATTGCTCCAGCCCACACAAAAGCAAGTTATATTTTGTGATTATATTCAATCGTAAAACAGTTCAACAGTTGTGCAGCTAACAAAACCTTGTGCATCCGCCTCACCCTCTGCCAGAGCCTGCAGGCAGCAGGGGACCCGCTCCCCAGTCACCCGGGAGAGATGGGGGCCCTGCCTGGCCCCACCAGGGATGTCTGAGACGTGCCTCGCGCCCAGCCCTCCGTTTAGAGCCAATACTTAGGAAAAACGTGTTTATTTTGGATGAAGGATCAAGTAAGCTATTCTTGGGCTCGGCAGGGGAAAACATCAGGTCTGCCACACACTTAGACTGGGAGAGCCTCCCCAGGGTTCGGGAAGCTGGCACCCGACAGACTCGCCCGGCCCCTGAGAGAGAACAGGGACGGAGGAGCCAGGTGCCAGTGCGCAGGAAGAGGGACCGACCCTCGCCGGACACTGAGCCCATCTCGTCTTTCCGGAGATCCCGGGAAATGCAGTTTCTCCCCAGCCAGCCGGAGCAGCCGAGGCAGAGGCCTCCCTCGGGACGCCTGCGGGCCCGTGACCTCGGCCCCGAGAGCCTGCGGAGAGGGCAGTCCTCTGGGACCTTCCGTCACTCTCGCTCCGTCCGTGCAGTGGCTCCCAGGACAGAGAGCCGCCTCGGGCACAGGATGCGGGGACGGACACCTCGGCGCTAACCCGCTCCTCGCCTGCACCTCTGCTTTGTAGGCAGAGACGTTGGAGTTACTGACTGTAGCGCCTGTGATCGTCATCACTGGCGGCACGTGGCAAGGCCCTGGGGCCTCAAGCTCTGCTGGCCCGAGACACAGACTCTCAGGTCTGCAGTTGCCGTGTGTCCTCCACACGGGCCCCCGGGCACTGCAAAACCCTGGATAAAGGGTTTTGCTTTACCTCAAGGATTTCCTTTTTTGTTTGCTTTGGGGGCCATACCCAGTGATGCCCACGGGCTACTCCTGGCTCTGCATTCAGAATCCACTCCTGGTGGCACTCGGGATGGAACCCGGGTCAGCTGCACGCAAGGCAAACGCCCTCCCGCTGCCCTCCCGCTTTGCACCTTGAAAGGAATTTCTATCTAAAGGAGTGATCATGCCTACAGAGCGCAGTTCTGTATGAGAGTAGAAATTAGAAAATAATCCAGCAAATGATACTGTTTAAATGTGGTAATAATCCACAAATTTAAAATTATGGATTTCAGATACTTAATAGATGGAAATAGTCTCCCAATATGATGTAACTCCAGTGCTTTCAAGTTGGATGCTATTAAATGAACCGAAAATAGAGTGACTGGGAACTCGGTCTGGGAATCTGCCTGCCAGTCGAGGTAATCAGGGCCTGCACCAGAAGCCACTGTGCACTGGGGAGTCGGAGTAAATCTCAGTGAACTGTTGGGTCTTTAAAGCCTGTGCTTGGTTTGTGGGAGCCCTGGGGTCAGCCCCGAGCACTGCACGGTCCCCCCATGCGGCAGGAGCGACTCCCCAGCTCCGAGCTGGGTGTGCGTCTATCACCCCAGGACAGAGGCCCGCACTGTCTCCTGAAGCCTGTCTACGCCACGGGACAGTCTTTCAGGAGGTGATACCGGCTGGGTAGAAGTAGTGAGCCACGTAACTTACGTAACTGATCAGTGGAATTGCTTTTTCCTTATATGTAATTCTTACATCTTTTCAACAAAGATTTCTTTAATAAGAATGCATTTTTTAAATATGAGAAAGCAGAGCAAATGGATTAAAAATAATTTTTGATAAATTTCACTGCATCAGAACTATAATCCAGGGGCTTTGGGCAATAATGCAGCCAGGAGGGTCTTTGGCTTGCATGTGGCCAACCTGGGTTCCATCCCTGGCATTCCTTATGGCCTTCTGAGCATCCCCGGGAGTAATTCCCGAGTGCAAAGCCGGGACTATCCCTTGAGTGTTGCTGGGTGTGGGCCCCCCAAAACCAACCAAACAAACAGAAATATAAACTGGAATCACCCATCTATGGGATTCACATCAGGTTATTTGCTGTTATAGAACTTTGGATTAGCAATTATGAGACTGACACCCAAGGGCAGTAGACACAAGGGCCAGGAAGATTGCCCCATGGTTGGCAGCCTGCCTCATGAGCTGGGGGAGAAAGTAGCTGGGATAGAGTAGGGGTCACTAAGTCAGTGATGGTTGGAGGGATCACTCGGGATGGGAGATGTGTGTTGAAAGTAGGTAAAGGACCAAACGTGACGGCCTCTCAGTATCTGTATTGCGAACCATCATGCCCTAAGTAGAGAGGGAGTCTGGGGGAAACTGTCTGTCATAGAGGCAGGGCAGGGTTGGGATGGGGGCATACTGGGGACATTGGTGGTGGAGAATGTGCACTGGTGGAGAGGTGGGGGTTTGATCATTGTGTGACTGAAACTCAAACATGAAAGCTTGTAACTGTATCTCATGGTGATTCAGTAAAAAAAAAATTAAAAAAGCTAAGTGTGGGAAGAGATATTTTGACTAAAAATGATACAGATTCTGCCTTAAATGGTAGAAGATGGGATGGGTTCAACAAAACAACATACTTCACTTATCATAAACCAAAGTGGTGTGAAAACATTTACTCTGCTTCAGTGGAAGAACTGAGCATGTTACTCACGGCAGCTGCCCGAGAGCTGGACGGGGCGCTTCTCGTCAGCCAGAGTCTCAGAAGCGAGAGTCAGCATGTCCGGTTCTCTCGGACCTGCCGTGCCTTCTGCATATTTAGCACATCGAAGTGAAAGACACCGTGATTCTGTCTCTCCAGAATCTTTCTCAGCTCCTTCCGAATCAAGTCGAGTTTCAGTTCCAAGTATTCACAGATGAGACAAGACTCGTGTGTGCTAGTGCTCTTTTGCTCTAGGTTCAATTTTAGCCATGACCTTCTTTCTTTTCTTCCTTCCTTCTTTCTTTCTTTCTTTTTCTTTCTTTCTTTCTTTCTTTCTTTCTTTCTTTCTTTCTTTCTTTCTTTCTTCCTTCCTTCCTTCCTTCCTTCCTTCCTTCCTTCCTTCCTTCCTTTCTTTCTTTCTTTCTTTCTTTCTTTCTTTCTTTCTTTCTCTCTTTCTTTCTTGCTTTCTTTCTTGCTTGTTTTCTTCCTTTCTTATTTTTATTTTTGTAGCTGGATTCATAGATAATCACATCAGCATAGTCTTCCATTATGTCAACATCATTTTATTAATGCAATAATTTTAGACAGGGGAAAATCTGGAAGTGATTTAGACACTCACCTTTTGGAAGAATTTGAGTTGTGATCCCATCAGACCATCCACAGCCAGGTCACCTCGGGAGGTCAGAGACTCCAGCCTCAGGACACAGCACAATGTTAGAATCAGTGCGTCCCATGCGCACCATGGAGTGAGCCTGAAAGAAGTGTTCTCATTAATAATTCTCTTCCAAGAAATAGATTTCCATGTTTCCTCTTATCCTGCTGTTTTTGTGTGATTTGCATGGAAGACTGCTGGACTAGAGCTGTTACTGACTGGATTCCACGGGACGTCAGAAGGCCTCGTGGCCACCCACCAACTTAATGGTCAGATTTCTTCGTCAGATCCCTGAATGAATGATTTGACGCTGGAAACGAGGTTTACGGCACACTGGGAGGGCGGAAATGGTGCAGTGAGGGTGTCGGGATGCCCAGAGCATCACGGCAGGTGCTGAGAATGTTACTCCGCATGGTCCCGGCCCCCCATCAACAGGGAGAGGCTGTGGGTGTCGCAGCCTCGTAAAGCACAGCCGGTGACAGCCCTTTCCTGCTCTTCACAGTTCTGGGTCTGAACAGCAGTTTCTATGCCGTGAGTTTACTTTAGTAGCGATGAAGGGAAGTAGCAGAAGGAAGGATCCGACTGACGCGTTAAATCACATTTGCTTCTTGGACTTGTCTGTGTTACGGTCTCAGAAGCTAGGCCAGACCTTCTTCCTTTTTCCCTACTTGAGTGTGTATGTGTGTGTGTCTGTATGTGTGTGTGTGTTTGTGTATGTGTTGTGTGTACATTCATGTGTGTTTGTGTGTATGTATATGTTTGTGTGTTTGTGTGTATGTATATGTTTGTGTGTTTGTGTGTATGCACGCATGTGTGTATGTGTGTGCGCACATGCGTGCATGTCTATATGGGTGTTTGTGTGTGTGTGTGTGTGTTTCTGAGACCATACCCTGTCACAGTGCTCAGGGAGTCAGGGCTGCTCTACGCTCTGCTCAGCCCGTGGTGTGGGTGTGGTGTGCGGTGCTTGGACCTGGTGCTTGCTGAGCCTAGGGCTGCTTGTGCCTCCTTGGGCCGTGCAGGGCCGCAGTGGGCACGGCCCTGGCTGTGTGTCCCCAGGCTGGTGTGTGTGTGTGTCCCAGGCTGGTGTGTGTGTGTGTCCCCAGGCTGGTGTGTGTGTGTGTCCCAGGCTGGTGTGTGTGTGTATCCCAGGCTGGTGTGTGTGTCCCAGGCTGGTGTGTGTGTCCCAGGCTGGTGTGTATATCCCAGGCTGGTGTGTGAGTGTCCCAGGCTGGTGTGTGTGTGTGTCCCAGGCTGGTGTGTATGTCCCAGGCTGGTGTGTGTGTGTCCCAGGCTGGTGTGTGTGTGTGTGTCCCAGGCTGGTGTGTGTGTGTGTGTCCCAGGCTGGTGTGTGTGTCCCAGGCTGTGTCTGTGTGTCCCCTGCAGCCTCCCTGTCCCCTGCTCCCTGCGGCCTGACCACTCTGAGCTCCCACATTCCGGGGGCCGCAGAGCTAGGTCACTCGCCCCCGACCCGTCTCTGGGCCGTGAGTCACAGCAGCCCGAGCACTGTGCGTGGCGGGGGCTCTGGGTGAGTTCGGGTGTGCCCGGGGGTCTCTCCCTCTCCAGCCCACAGCTATGTGCTCGTGCCGCTGCATTTCAGACGTTGGGGGCGACCACGCGGCCTGATGCAGTTCTCCGTCTCGGTGGCCGAGGGCCCGGGCCCAGGCGTCTCCCAGGGTGTCTCCTGAGCCCGCTGAGGGCAGGCAGGTGTCCGCAGGCCATGGTGTGTGCGTCCTTCCCGGGGTGGAGCGTGTCTGAGCTGAGGCTGGGGGGGGGGTGCGGCTCCCGGAGGCTGTGAGTCCCGTGTGGTTCTGGCACCAGCACGGGGCAGGGGCCTGGCCAGCTGTCCCCCTGTCTGGTCAGCACTGTGCTGGGGTGCTGGGGCCGCTGGGCCTGTCGGGGCCGCACACAGTCAGGGCGTGGGGGGTCCCGGTCTGCCCAGCTCTGCGCTCGCCCGGGAGGCCTTCCGAAGGCCAGGCTGGCCCCAGCTGCATGGACGACCTGCAGCCGCTTCCCGCCGTGCAGTGCCGCAGGGCCTCTCACCTGCCAGGGGAGCGGCCGGCCTTTCCCGCACCCAGGGCCCTGGGGCGTCTCCGAGGGAGCCTTCCCCGAGGTGCTGCCCGGGGAGGGGGCCCTGCAGGATGGCGTGGGCAGCGGGCACAGGAAGCAGCGGGGTAGACTGCGCGCACTCAGCTCTGGGTAGTGCTGAGTGATAGTGCTCAGTCCTCCTCCCATCAGAGCCACGCG
Source organism: Sorex araneus (assembly GCF_027595985.1). Classification (NCBI taxonomy): domain Eukaryota; kingdom Metazoa; phylum Chordata; class Mammalia; order Eulipotyphla; family Soricidae; genus Sorex; species Sorex araneus. The sequence continues at coordinate 214,917,555 of NC_073306.1, forward strand.
GACCTCAGGTCCCCGGGGTGGGCGAGGGAGGGGGAAACTGTTTATCCTGCAGCCTGTTTGTGTCTCCCCAGCTCGAGCCGTCGCCTGTGACGCCTCATCTTGACACGGTGTATTTTAAGATGGACTTTCCCGGTGGGTAAACATTTTGTGATTGGATTTTTCTCAAGTTCTGGGCGACAAAGTGGCTGTGTTTTATTTACTTGAACGGTTTGTGATGGGAAGCAGACTCAGCCCCATCTCAGAAACAGCGTTAATTACACAGTGAGGGCGGCAGAGAGCCTCCTGGTGAGCGTCCCCTCCACGCCGCAGTCTCGCAGTGCGCTCCCAAGCCCTCTCTGAACCACCGTGCTGCGTTTCGGTTCTTCCTCGCTCACTGGAAGTTGCTTTTTCTTTCTTTCACTTTTATTGAATCCCCGTGAGATACAGTGGCAAAGCGTTCACGATTGAGTTTCTGTCCTGCAACGATCGAATACCCACCCCTCCCCCCGTGCACATTTCCCGCCACCAATGACCCCAGTACCCCCCCGGCACCCCCACCCCACCCCTGCCTCCGTGGCAGACGCCTTCCTCCTTTCTCCCTCTCTGCCCTGGGCATCGTGGTTGCGAGACAGATACCAAGAGGCCGTCACGTTTGGTCCTTGACGTGCTTTCATCTCCCCTTCTGACAATCCCCCCAGCCAGGGGAGGGTCACGTGGACTTGGTGATCCCGCCTGTATCCCAGCTGCCTCTTTCCCGGGCCCACGGGGCAGGTGGGAGTTATTTTTAACGCTGCGGCTCTCCGGGAGATTAAGCTCCTGTGCGTGGTGGCTGGTGTCCGGCCCGGCGGGCTGGGGGCTGGGCGCTGGGTTAGCCCCTAAACCGCCCCTGGTTGCTGTAGTTTCGGCTGAGCCCCTCTGGTGACACCGAAGCCAGTGAGAGGGTCTGCCTCCTGACGGTCAGTCGGGGCCTCGGGCGCTTCCCGTGGACACGGCCGGCCCAGGCCTGACCCCCGCACCCCCCAGGGTCCCTCGAGCACCGCCAGGAGGGACCCCTGAGTGCAGGGCAAGAGTGACCCCCGAGCACTGCTGGGGGTGCCCCCCCCCCACAAAGCGAAACAGGCAAAGCCCTGGGTCCCCGGCTGGGTTTGGCTGGACCCCGGGCCTCCGGCGAGCATATCATGTGCTCCAGCCCCGGAGCTCGGCCGCCGGCTGCCCGCGTTGGGCTTATTTTGCAACCGCGAAAATGCAGGCCCTGGACGATGCCCCCATTGTTGCACGCTGTGTTCCTGCGTTTCCATCCCCGTGCCTTCCTCCTGAGGCTCCGGAACAGCCTCTCGCTCCCGCATCCTCTGCCCCAGGGCTCTGCCCGCTGGGCTGCCCGCCCCGCCCTCCCGGGCCTCTCTGGGCTGCTCTTCTCCTTTCCCTTGCGAAGCCGGGCCTGGACTGGGCCTCACGGAGGGGACGGTCAGCGCACTCAGCCACGTGTGTGGGCCGGCCCCCCTCGGCCGAGCACGAGCTCTGGGCCTGGCTCTCTGCTCTCCTTCACCGACCCCCCCACCCCCGCTCAGTCGCGTCTCTGCCCTCCCTCAGGGGGGACGTGCCCGTGGGCCTGACAGTCCCGCAGCCGCCCTTTCCCTCCCTGTAGCCCGAGTCCTGTACCGGGCACAGCGGCCCCTGTGTCTCCACCCCTCCTGCCATCGGGCCTCTCTGAGCACTGGGTCACGTGCAAGGAAGACTCTGCCCGGCCTGTGGTCTTCCTGCTCACCCCGTCTCCCTCCTCCTCCGGGCCCCGGGCCGGTCGCTAGGCCCGAGTTTCAAGCTGTTCTCCCAGGCCCCGGGGCCCTTCCCTCCTCGCTCTGTCCCTCTCGGCAGTGCCTGCAGCCCTGCGGCACCTCTCACCCCTGGCCTGTCGGAGCTGCTCCAGGGCGGGTCTGTCCCTGTCCCTCCTGGTACTTATCTCTGCTGTTCTTGGGTGTTAGTCTCCCACTCTGTGACTTTATATTCCACAGATGAGTGCAATCTTTCTGTGTCAGTCTCTCTCTTTCTGACTCACTTCATTTAATATGATATTTTACACCTTGATCCACATATATCCAAATTTCATGACTTCATTTTTTCTAACAGCTGCATAGTATTCCATTGTGTAGATGTACCAAAGTTTCTTTAACCACTCATCTGTTTTTGGGCGCTCGGTTTTTTTCCAGATTGTGGCTATTGTAAACAGTGCTGCAATGAACATAGAAATGCAGATGTCATCTCTACTATCCCTTTTGCCCCTCCGGGATATATTCCCAGGAGTGGTATTACTGGGTCAAATGGAAGCTCAATTTCTAATTTTTTGAGAATCATCCATATTGTTTTCCAAAAGGGCTGAACCAGTCGGCATTCCCACCAGCAGTGAAGGAGAGTCCCTTTCTCCCCACATCTGCGCCAACACCAGTCACTTTTGTTCTTTTGGATGTGGGCCAGTCTCTGTGGTGTGAGTTGGTATCTCATTGTTGTTTTGATCTGCATCTCCCTGATGATTAGTGATGAGGAGCATTTTTTCATGTGTCTTTTGGCCATTCGGATATCTTCTTTGAGAAAGTTTCTGTTCATTTCATCACCCCATTTTCTGATGGGGTTGGATGTTTTCTTTTTGTAAAGTTCAACCAGTTCCTTGTATATCTTTGATATCAACCCCTTATCAGAAGAGTATTTGGTGCATATCCTTTCCCATTCTGTAGACTGCCTTTGTATTCTGGTCACTGTACCTTTTGAGGTGCAGAAGCTTCTCAGTTTAAGGTAGTCCCATTTGTTTATCTCTGTTTCCACTTGCTTGGCCAATGGTGTGTTGCCTTTAAAGATACCTTTAGCTTCAATGTCATGAAGGGTTTTACCAATCTTGTCTTCAATGTACCTGATGGATTCTGGTCTGATGTTGAGGTCTTTAATCCGTTTTGATCTGACTTTCATGCATGGTGTTAGGTAGAGGTCTGAGCCCATTTTCTTTTTGCATGTAGCTGTCCAGTTTTGCCAGCACCATTTGTTAAAGAGGCTTTCCTTACTAGCAGTACTTTTAAAGTGACATTTAGCTATGGGTAATGGAGTTAAAAATATATGTGGTCTGTATGTTTATAAACTTCCATTACTTGTGGTAGAAAATGGAGAGAGAATTAGATTTGAAGGAAAAGAAATTTCTCTTACTGTCTCAGCAGCCTTCTGCAATTCTGCTTTTGTCAATTACGAGTAGTCGTAACTAGATTTTGCTTCTGAACCTTGGGGTACAGATCTGTGTGACGGGGTTCTTGCAGGGTGAGCCCTGCCCCCTCTGGGCCTGCTTCTCCGCCTTCCTTCCGCTGAGCTGGGAATGTCCCCTCAGGGAAGGGCTCCAACTCCGAGGCCCCTCTGTCTGGGAGCGCCGTGAGACGGGTCTGTGTCTGGGCTTCTCCTGTGTCCAGCCCAGGTGAAGCGCCGGCTCGAAGCCCCCCAGGAGCCAGGACAGTCTTCCACCAGGGAGCGAGAACGTCTTTGCTTAGGGATCCAGCTTGCTTTGTGAGGAATATGGAATTACGGTTCCAATAATCCGTCAGCTTGAAGTACTCCGTGAATCCTTGGAATTTACAGCATCCGTAGCTTTTATTTCTTTTCAGCCTTTGGCTTATTTGATTATGCCTTTGAGAGTGGAGAATTAGGAATGAAACGTTTTAATGTTTTATTATTTAAGGCAATGTTCCTTTCCTTTGGGGGCCATCGCCGGGGCGTGTGGGGTCTCTCCTGTACTGTCTAGGGGAGCGTGAGGTGCTGAGGGAACACAGGTGCCTGCCCTTGGGGCTGGCCCGGTGACTGGGATTCTACACTCTCGGGGTGTGAAAACTAACTTGAACGTGCTTGTTACAGTGAAGATTTTGAGTAACTGTGGATCTGATAAACGTCCCACCAGAAGATCCCATTGATAAGGCAGGTTGGAGGTTCTTGAGACGGCACTGGGAGTCTTGCTTTGGATTCCGATCTTCCCCTGGGGTGGCCCCCTAGGACTTAAGCCTTAGGGAGAAATCCAACCTGTCTGAGCCTCGCCTCCTCTCACTACCGGCAGGTGTGTGAGTAGCCCGAGTTTCCTATCTCAGACGCTTATCATGAATGATACTATTTTTGATGACAGGTGTTCTATAAAGTGGTGTGTGTGTTGTCTTCTTAAATTCTCTAGTGAAAACTAGATGTTGCGTACACCCGGCGAGGAAGGCGAGACAGAGCAGGTAAGCGGCTTGCCAGGATGGCACATCGGTAAACGGAGGCTTAGAACCCAGACCCCGGCCAGCTCTGCCCAGGTGCGTCCCGGGAAGCTCGTAAGCTCACGTGTCTGTCTTTTCTAGAGCAGGATCTTAGCTTAGTGCAAGAGGGACATACTCGGAACTTTCAACTAAGCCTTTGCATCTGTTTCATGGTTTTAATGATCACGGGGGCCGAGAGATAGGGCAGTGGTGGGTGACGCCTGGCCTTCGAGCAGTGGTGTGGGTCTCATCTCCAGCCGTATCAGTCCCGAGCCCACCGGGACGGCCCCCGAGCCCAGAACAGAGAGAAAGCCCTGCGCACTGCGGGCACGGCCTCAAAACTTGCCCCCAAGACTGTCGCTGTAGCACTCTCATCCTGTTGCTCATCGGTTTGCTCGAGCGGGCACCAGTAACGTCTCCATTGTGAGACTTGTTGTTACTGTTTTTGGCATATTGAATGCACCACGGGGAGCTTGCCAGGCTCTCCGAGAGGAACGGAGGAATCGAACCCGGGTCGGCCGTGTGCAAGGCAAATGCCCTACCCAATGTGCGATTGCTCCAACCCCCAAGACTTTACAAATAATTATTTCATTGTATTTATAGCTGAAGGTCTTCAGAATGGTCAGCATTTTGCCAGTGCAGCTCTCCCGATTTACGAAGCATTATGTTACCTTTCGAAGCGTTTGCTAAGAGAGAAGGCACACAAGGAATCCCTCAACACACCGTATTCCGTGGGTTATTTCTAGCTTGAGAAAAAAAGTCAAATCCTCACAATCTTACTTGGAAATTTCTGGACACTAGAATTTATTAATTTGCTATATCATTTGTTGGTGATTTTTTATACCAGACAAAATGACCTTTGAAAATATCATTTTAATTTTAAACATAAGACATGGCAAATTTGGAGAAGAATTGATTCGGTGAGGATACTGAATGGACACAAGTGTTGAGACTTTACTTACTATGTATATATGTGTGTGCATGTGTGTGTGCATGTGTGTGTATGTGTGCATGTGTGTATGCATGTGTGTGCATATGTGTGTGAGCACATGTGTGTCTGTGTGTCTCTGTGTGTGTTTTGAGTACTGTGAATCTCTGAAACACGTGGAGGTCTCTTGGTGTGCATCATACCGATGGACTACTCTCCAGTTTGGTTCTCGGGTGCCTGAGCAACTTTGGATTGCAAGGTGAAGACAAATGAATGCTTACTCACGTTGTAACACTTTTCTGCAATTTTCCTCAATTTCTGAGGTTGTCCCTGGTACCTTCTGTCGAGGTTAGGAAAAGAATGCAAGTTTTCTTCACTCCAAGAGTTTGTCTAATTGCCTTAGCTGTCTCGTAATGACTTTAAGCTGTGGTCTCTGCTCCCGTGCCCGGCTGGGTAGCTGGCCCCCGGGCTCTGCTCTCTGATGGCTGCGGCTGTCGGTGACCTCACGGCGCTTTTCAGAAGCCTTTCAACTTCTAGTAGCTTTAGAGACAAGTTTCTAGAATATGGCTGGGAATGAAAGAAGAGTGAGTAGGCTGGAGGCAAGGGGTGGGAGGGAAACGCGGGCAGCGGTGGAGGAAGTGGGCCGTGGTGGGGGGATCGGAGTTGTTGGGATTGCTGTGGGTGGAGTATTGCACGTCTGAAACTCAAGCGTAATTAATTCTGTAACTCTGTAATTATGGTGATTACAGTAACAGAAAATTTTAAAAAACGAGTCTTCAGGCCTAACCTGAAATTTAGCCTAACCTGTAATTTAAATAATTTCTAAAATTCTTAAAATTTAAAAAATATTCTAAAAACTTAAAAAAAATAAGAGCAATATAATATAAAAAAAACCACTGTCACTGTGGCCACTGTCGTCCCATTGTTCATCCATTTGCTCGGCGGGCACCAGTAACGTCTCCATTGTGAGACTTGTTGTTACTGGTTTTAGCATATCGAATACACCACAGGTAGCTTGCCAGGCTCTGCTGTGTGGGTGAGATACTCTCGGTAGCTTGCCGGGCTCTCTGAGAGGGGCGGAGGAATCGAACCTGGGTCTGCGGCATACAAGGCAAACGCCCTCCCCGCTGTGCTGTCTCTCCAGCCCATGAAAAATATCACCAGCAATAAATCTTATATTTAGTGGTACCTACAAGTATTTGTTTGGAACGTGAATTTTGAAATTCTGTTTTCATGAATGTAGCGGCACAGGAAATACCTTCCTTCTCAGATGGGAAATATCAAAATTTCTCCTTGGCCATTTTAAAACAGTGTGGGTTATTATTTTACAGTTTTTATTACATTAAAGAATTTTTCTTACTGTCAGGTTCCGTGCTCAGCAGAGCCCGACCTAAACCTCAGCAGTGGAGGTCACTGGCGGCTGGATAACTGCCCGCATGTGTGTTTGCGCATGACGCGGCCTGCGGATGCAGCCTGGAGGGACGGTCCCTCTGCCCTCCGCCTCGGGCCCAGGCCCTGCCCTCCCAGACGCGCCTGCCCGGGCTGGCCAGTTTCCCGCCGCCCCCTCCACTCCGGACATGCCCACACGCTTCTCACTTCTCTCCTCTCATGGCTTGTGGTTTAAATAAAAACCATTTTCCCTAACTTAAAAATGAAGCAGTTAGGGGTGGGGCTGGGAGAGGCCCGGGCCCGACTCCGCAGCACCTGACCCTGCCAGTGTGGCCCCAGAGAAGCAGCCCGAAGAGCCGGGAGCCTAGAACTTTCCTGCGCACACTTCCCAGGCGAGCGGAACCCACATGGGGCTTCCCGCGTTCCTGGGAATGAGCTTGTCTGTCGGGGAAACGTGGGGGCTACACTCGGGCCGAGACTCTCCAGAGTGTCTCTGCCTCCCCCGGGCCCTCTGTCCTGCACCAGCGACGGCTGCACTGGCCGCTCAGTCCAGCCTGTGGCTCTGCTCTTCCGGCCGGCCGCGGCCACTACTCATTGTTCACTGTTTTGTCATTTTCCTCCAGTCTCCTGAACAGGTTGAGCGTCTTGCATCTGCACCCTTGCCTGTAAAAATCCCATCTTCATTCCAAGATAAAAACTTCAACCTTGTGGTTTTGTCTGTATTCTTTGTGTTTTTCCTGACACGCTAGAAAGCAGTATGAAAATGACACGGTTTAAGCGTCGTGACGCACTGTCGCACAGTACCTTGTTGTTACTTTTCTCATGAGCCGTTTGCCTCCCTCTGAACTCACTAGTCCCCGTCTCGATGTCCTGGCTTTCGATCAGTCTGTTCAGCTGTCGCCTCCTCATGCCGTTTGTCCGGCTGCCCGGCAAAGATCTGTCCACTTCTTCTCGGGGCTTCCACTTGGTAGCTTCAGGCTTCCGAAGGAGCCTTTCGTGATTTGAGCTTCTGAGGAATCTGTTGTAACTTCTCCTCTCTCATCTCAAATTCAATTTATTTGGGTATTTTTAGGTGTGTGTGTGTGTGTCTGTGTGTCTGTGTGTGTGCGAGCGTGTGTGTGTGTGTGTGTGTGTGTGTGTGTGTTCATTGGGACTCTAGCCAAAGCTTTGCCTGTCTTGTCTATTATTTTGATGAACCAGCTCCTGATTTCTTTTGAGTCTGTATTGTTTTGTTTCCTGTATCATTGTTCTGTGCTCAACTCTTATTGTTTCTTTCCTTCTACTAATTTTGGGATTCAGTTGTTGTTCCTTTTCCAGGGGCCTAACAGGTGTATTTACATTGTTGATTGGAGCTTTTATTTTCTTTTCTCACAGCGGCCTGTTTTGCTATGAATTCCTCCTTTAGTACAGCTTTTGACGAGCCCCAGATGTAATAGTTGGTTTCTTCTTTCTCATTTGTTTCAGGGAATTTCAAGGAAACTTCTGTTTTCTTTTTTTTTTCTTTTTGGGTCACACCAAGTAATGCACAGAGGTTATTCCTGGCTCTGTACTCAGGAATTACCCCTGGTGGTGCTCAGGGGACCATATGGGATGCTGGGAATCAAACCCGGGTTGGCCGCTTGCAAGACAAACGTCCTACCTGCTATGCTATCGATCCAGCCCCTTGGTTTCATTTTTTGTTCCTGCTTCAACCCAGTTATTATTTAGCAGGTATTTTTCCCTGTAGCTTCCAGGCTGGAATATTTTCCCATCTGTTTATTCCTGGACAGCTTTTACTCCAGGCTTGTTTCATGAGTGTTCGGGTCATTTCTTAGTATGTGCCGTGTCTGAGAGAGTGTTTTGTGCACACTAGAGAATCTTGACTCAGCTCTTTAAGGATAGAAGACCCTGGTGTGTCCGTTAGCCCCAATTCTTTTAATTTCTCAGTTAGGGCTCTTGTAACTTTGCCTACATTTCATCTGGTAGATCTGCCAGCGGCAAAAGTGTTTTGAAGTCTCCCACTACTACTGTTTCTGCCCATGTGTTTCTTTATGTCTGTGAGTAGAGATTTTATGAACTTTGCCGATGCTTTAGTTGGTGTGCATATTTTGATGAGAGTTGGTGTGTTTTGGTCTTTTGTCCCCTTCTCCAGTGAGAGGGGTACACCCCTGTCTCTAAGTGCTTTCCTTAGAATGAACGCTGTTTGGTAAAGTGTGACTTTCCCAGCTTTTTTTCTGGTCTGATGCTATTTTAGATTTTGGTTCTCTCTTTTCCCTTTCTTTGCTTCTTGCTATTTTTTTTTAATAGTGTGTCTTTGTTATTCTATGTGGGTATATTTTGTTTGGTAATCTTTGGGTTTCTTGGATCTGTACTCAGGTTTCCTTCCAATGACTGGGGAAGTTTTCAGCTGTTACCTCCTCTGTTGTATTCTACTTTCTCATTTTCCTCTTCTTCAGATATTCCTGGTTGAGGATTGTTCCTTTCATTATACTCACTAACTATTTTACATTTTCTTCCATTTTCTGAGTTGCTCTTGTATCACCTCTGATTCTATGTTTTGTCTCAGAGATCACTGACAGGGCCTTCAGCCCGACTCGTCCCCGACTTGCGTCTGTGTTCCTTATCTTGCTCTACTCCATTTCAGGGGACTCTTTCTATGGCACTTCCATTTCCCTTTGAGTTGGTTTCATCTTCTTTCAGAGCTTTATTTCCTCTGCCGTCATCAGGACCGTGGCCCCGAGCCCTCCTTGAATAGTGCCTGCTACTCGTGGTGGCCGTGGGCTTGGGGCCACCCCTGGCCGTCTGTCACCCTTGCCTCAGACACTGACTGCCGTGGGGTTTCCATCTACGTGGTTTCGTAGATGCCACCTTGGTGCTGAAGGGGGGGTTTGGGGTCTGACTACTTGCTGGCAGTGTCTGTGGCCCCGTGGGTTGGAGCGGCTGTGGGTGGGCTGACCAGCAGGTAGGACCAGCTGGATGGACGGGTGGGGGTGTCACCGGGCAGTGTCAGACCAGCAGACAGGGACGTGACTCCCACCCGCTGGTGCTCCCCCAGGGTGCAGGGCTGCGGGTGCGAGAGTGGCTGCATGGCTCTGGGGAAGGGTCTGAGCAGCCGCAGCTCCACGGGTGGGTCCAGCTCTGCAGACAGGCCGGGTGCTGACTGGGTACTTCTTTTGGGGAGAAGAGGTTACAAGGCGAGATTAATTATTTTTCTTTTTAAGGGTTGTTTTGGCTGTGAGAGGTCTGCCTTTTAAAATCCAAATGGCACACACCGTCTGCAGTACATGAAGCTTATTCCTCTGTACCCTGCAGGTGGCCGTGCTGTAGAAGGCACCCTGCACGTGGCCATGGCCTAGAGAGTACCCTGCACGTGGCCATGGCTTAGAGAGTACCCTGCACATGGCCATGACTTAGTACCTGCATGTGGCCATGGCTTAGAAAGCACCCTGCACATCGTGGCCATGGCTTAGAGAGTACCATGCACGCGGCCATGGCTTAGAAAGCACTATTGAGTTACTGACTCAGGCATTTTCCACTGAATTTGGTGAGGTGGATGCATGGGTGTAGGGTTAAGCAAGCATTCTTTATGAAGATCTTTCAATCTTGTCACAGACATCTATTTTCCATCTCTATTGAGTTCAGCTGAGTAGGGAGACTTAATTTTCACTATAAAATTAGCAAGTTATGTGAACTATTTTATCAGGAAACTTATCAGTGCAAGTATAATTCTGAAATATTTTATCTGATAGTATAGCTTAAAAACTTGAAGAGGATAAAAATATTTTGTTATTATATGTTTATGTGAATTAGGATGTTTAACCAGTTTCAAACAAAAAATGTTAAATATCAATTACCTGCATTCTAAAAAGCAAAAACATAGCACCTTCAAGCAAATTTCTACATAAATTATGCACTGTTAAGAACCCAGTGAATGAAATACGAATAATTCTTTGCTTTTTATTATGTATGAGTTTAGTGTTCAGAAACAGTTTAGTGTGTACATATGCTGGTGAGTAGTAGCTGAGAGGCACCTTTCTGCAGTGGACTACCGAGAGCACGGTGTCAGCTAGGGTTGTCAGTGACGGGGAGTTCTAACTTACCGTTTGACACTCTGACACTGAAGCAGCCGGATGTGTTGGCAGATTCTTTTACCGCAGTTTCGGCACAAACTCCCATAGAAGTTCCCTGCGGCCCTCTGTGGTCCTGCTCTCAGGGACATTCTGTTTCAGGTCCCCGCACAGCCGGCCACTTGGGAGTGAACCGGGGAGTTTCCTCTGCAGACCTGGAGCAGAGAGTGAGACGTGAGCACTTAGGGGTGCCCCTAAGGCAGGCGAGCGCCCTTAGCCTGGTCCACTTTATCAGCATTTAAAGTTTTTCTGTTAGAAACTAAACTTTTGCTTTCATGGCTTCCTGAGTTTAAATTTCTGGGAAAATATCTGGAAGAGAGTGGAAGAACTAGCCGTGTTCCCTGATATCTCAGTTTCAGAAAAAGTGGCAAGGACAGCCCCGCCCCTCCCCCGCTTGAATCTGTTTTTGGGTGGGGAAGGGAAAAAAACAGAGTTATTTGTGCCTGACTTTAAGGCTTCAACAAGTTTATCATCTGGTTGTGCTCTTTGATAGGCTTGAGTGACTTACTGCTGAGATCAAGATGACTAAAGGATACAAATAAAGAAAATAGATCTTTTAAATTGAAGAACTGGGGACATCTATGCAGGATAAAAAGTTCTATCATGTACGAGGTACTCAGTATTTATTTCTTCATTGGACAGATAATATTTCAATGTAAACTAGATCTCAAAAATTAAACTGATAACCCCACTGACCATACTGAAGCTAGCACGTATCGTATCCTCACTGACCGTTTGGCAATTTTGAAAAGCTGTTCCTGCCTACAGGTCAGGGGATTTTAAGTTCTGTCCAGGATGAGGTGTATGAAGTCACCAAGTCCATTAATTTATAAGCAACTCTTACCTAATTGTCAAATATGTACTCTCTACCAAGACCATTTTTAAATGATGCCTCCAAAAGAAGCATTCTAGGGAAGTGGCTTACTCTGCATAAATATTTCAGTTTGATGTTCTTTTGTTTTCAAGTCATTTTTTTTTATTAAGGCACTGTGATTCACAGAGTGGTTCATAGTTTGATGCTTTTAATTGGAATGATGTGATTTTTGTTTAACAAATACATATATTAGTGTTTTTTTATGTATTTTATAAAATTGTATTTAATCTTGTAAATTTTAAAACACAGGATTAATGAATTCTAGTTTTAGGATTATTGGAATTTCATTACAGTAAATCTGGCAGTCACATTATCTTTCCAGCTTAATCTAGATGTTAATTTGTATGCCTATTCTAACGCCTTCAAAATGAAATAAATTGTCATTGCCTCATCTTCAATCTTATTTGATCACTCGGGCATTTTGTTTTCAGGCTTTTTTCTTATTCTGTATCTTTCTCTCACTTTTTAAATTGAAAGACTATTTCGTACTTTATTAGGACATAATTGTGGTTTATAAAAATTTTACACTATAGAATAGTAAAATAGGTATAGTAGTAGAAGGAAATGAAACTTTGATTATTTTTCTTTTTTCCTGGATTTTACTGTTAACATGCTTTGAAAAAATTTTCCAATTAAACCTATATATATAGGTTTAATATATATTAAATATTTATAATATATAATCTATATATTTGTATGTCTAATATTTGCTTTCAAATTTTTTTCCTAATCTTTAAGTAAGATTTTTGTTCCAGTAAGCTCCAAATGACAAGCTTACTTAGATTTAATACTTGCTTCTTTTTGGAAAGTTGTCAGATATACTTCATCTACTGTCTATATTTTTATTATATGGAGATTGATATTTTTCATGAATAAGAGAAGTTGGAGGCAGGAGTTCAGAATTTAGAACTTTGAGATGCCGTGGTACAAAGCTACGTGTTTTCCAACTCTCCAGTTTCATTGCATACTGCATGGCTTTGTGTTTCGATTGGAAAGAAAGAGCTGACGCTTTCCTTAAGTGAACAGACTGAAACAAACAGCAGCTCCTCCGTCTTTGCTGACTGTGTGGAATTCAGCTTATTTCTAGAAACGGGTGTGGGGAGGTCACTGCGTGTTTCTGTTGATAAAAGGGAGGTCAGAGTAATCAGTAACGAGCTTGGGATGTTTCTTAGGCATCATTTTTGCTTTTTGACACGCTGACTTTGTGCACGCTGAAGTCCACAGAGGGCTAATGTGTTTTATACAATGAGTGGAATGTGTGATTGCCTTTTAATTTATCAGTAAAAGCCCCCAAGATAAGGAAGCTGTTGTAAACCAGCGAGACAGAGTGGATGTGGCTTTGCTCCGGGGTGAGAAGTGGCTTGTGCCTTTCATTTTGCAGTGTTGGCTTTCACACTAGGCTGCTCGTCAAACATTGACACACTTGGTAATAGCCTTTCCGCAAATATTGCCGATATATATCATCACGATAACATTCTCCAGGTTAATACAAACTAGGTTACAGACTTGGGTTGTTTTCAAGCAGCTGCAGTGCATTGACACTTGGGGCCGATAGTTCTAGCCGGTTTCACCTCTCCGAGAGGACAAATATGGAACAGGTGCCTGGACTCAGATGCCGCTGCCAGGAGGTCGCCCTGGTTTCCACGGCCCAGACTCTTGGCTGACCAGCTCGGTTCACGTCTAGCTACTTTACAGGGCGGGCTTTGGGGTCCAGCAGCGTGACATACACTTCACGCATGTTCTGTTCTTCACGTCAGCTCTGAGGATGGTTTTGTTACATCCCCATGTTAATTTCGTTGAATGTCTCCATGATCACACGGAGAATGCTGGGAGGTGAAGAACCCTCCCCAGTATCAGAGGACGAGTAAGTTACAGCGCTGAGGTGAGCTCACGGTCTCGGGATCACTCCTGCCATGCCAACAGTGCTGTCAGACAATGTTTGAAAGATTGCCGTCAGCCAGTCTCTGGTTATCACGCATCGAGGGATAGTTGAAACTCCAAACTCACTTTCAGACAAACCCTACTTTTATTTGACAAGTCAGTATTTCAAAAATATCTCTAGGGGCTGGAGGGATAGCACAGCGGGTAGAGTGTTTGCCTTGCACGCAGCCAACCCGGGTTCGATTCCCAGCATCCCATAGGGTCCTCTGAGCACTGCCAGGAGTAATTCCTGAGTGCAGAGCCAGGAGTAAACCCAGAGCATCACTGGGTGTGACCCAAAAAGCAAAAAAAAAAAAAAAATCTCTAATATCTTGATGATCTAATTTGTTTTGTGATAAGACACGTTCCTAAGGGCCGTAGTGATAGTACAGGGGTCAAGGTGCTTTTATCATACATGGCTAGCCCAGGTTTGACCCCTGGCACCACTTATGATCCCCTGAGAACCACCGGGAATGATCCCTGGGCACCAACCCTGAAGTAAGCCCCGAGCACTGCCAGGTGTGACGCCTCTGCAGGAAAACAGAGAACAACAACAGAAGTCTGAAAAATATTCCTGGTGAACTACTCCTGTCTTCAGATTTCACCTGCGTGGTTCTGTTTGCGTAACTCTATTAAGTGGTAATGACGAGAGGTAAGACACCACTCTGTAAGAGTGTAACCTGCCTTTTGATTAGTGAGATCATATTCTCTAATTCAATTTTTTAGTGTCCTGGAAAATATTAGCTTTTCCCCTGTTTCCTGTGATAGATGCTCGATACTGTCAGATTAATGGCGTCTTATAGGAGAGGAAGTCACTTCACATTATTTTGAAAGTGAAATATTTCGGTATATGAATTAAAAGCTTATTGGGTGAAGTTTCCTCACAGAACTGGCAGGTTGGAGAGGCAGGAAGTGCTGGCATGGTCTCTCGGAGGAGACAGCGGAGGAACCAGCGACCGGAGACACGGCTGCAGTCTGTCATCTCAAATAAGTTGTGATTAACTTACTATTGCAGACTTGTTGACTCATCATCTACTGGGTACTTCAGATGTGCATGCATATATACATGACATTATTACGTATGTTTGTATATGTAGATATCTGTACACACAATTTAAACCTATCTTTATAGTCTATTAAATAATTTGTTTAAAAAATTTTATTTCAGCCACTGTGGTTCATAGTGTTGTTGATGTGAAACATTTCCACACCACCAGTGTCCCGGCGTCCCTCAGATTCTGCTAAAGACATTCCTGGGGTTCTGTTGCCTCTGGCCAGTTTTTATTCTCCTTCTATGTTTCTTTGTAAACAACACAACACAAGAGAGAGATTCTTTTTATCATTATTAATTTTTTCTTTTTGGCCCATACCTGATGATGCTCAGGGGTTCCTTCTGGCTCTTCGTGGTGCTCGGGGGACCATGTGGGGTGCTTGAGATGGACAGTTGGCCGCCTGTAAGGCAAACACCCCACAGGCTCTCTGTTGTTCTGGTCCCTGCTGGTTTACTTGGGGTTTGGGGTCAAACCTGGTGGTGCTCGGGACGCATTCCTGAGTCAGTGTCCAGGGGCCACTGCTGGTGGGCTCGGGGGACCACATGGGATGCTGGGGATCAAGCATGGGTCAGCCATGAGCAAGGCACTCACCCTCCCCACGTAATATCACGTCGGCCCCTGAGAAAGATCATCTGTCTTCTTGGTGCCGGAGATTGAGTGCGCGGCCTCACACTGATTTAAAGGAACGTTGATGAAGTAATTTTAAAATTATGATTCAGAAAATAAATTGCTCCCTAAAGCAGGAGCCTTGTTGGTGACGTCTGGGCTCCAGCCAGAGTCGACGGTTCACGCCACATGCTGGTCACTGAGCCGTGTCCTGTTGCTCTTCCCGGTGGCAGACCCCAGGACCACAGACTCGGAATAGGAAGAAAATGAGGCTTAAAACATGTGTAGACAGAAACCTCTGGATCGAGGGAGACTAGAGAGTGAGACCTCCAGGACACGGGTGCCGAGCATTTGTAGGCCAGAGTAGAGAGGGGCCTGACGCACTCTTGGCTGTGAATAACGCTTAATGCGTCTCGAGAAGAGAACAAACGCTTTTCACCAGGTACTTTGGTGAGACTGAACCATCCCTTTGTCCGTAAGGAGGTAAGAGAAGACACATTGTGAGTTGGCTGCTCCTGTCTTGTGTGAACATTGCAGAATGAACATTATAATGATGCAAAACATACTTAAAAGATCTCTCTTCTAATAACAAAAATTGTACCTTTGGGTGCTGGAGACATAGTACAGGGATTAAGTCAGCCCCCAGTTAATCTCTGGCACCACCTATGGTGCCCTGAGCTCTGCCAAGTGTTATCTTGGAGACCCAAGCCAGGAGTTAGGCCTGAGCATTGCTGGCAGAGTCCACCCCCTCCCCCCCCCCCCCCCGCTGAGATCCTTAATGCGTTTGACTTGAGTTTACTGTCTGAGCTCAGGTTTATAGCAGATCTGAGTCTCACGGCTCTTCTCAGCCGTGCTTGGGACCCTGCAGTGCTCAGGACAGCGGGACTTGGGGTGTCCGGGCCTGCACCCCCTGTGCATAACGGGACGGCGGATGTGGTGCTGTGGGCAGAACTCGGGGCTCACACATGCAGCCTGCGCTCGTCCTCCTGAGATGAGCTTCACTGGGCGGGTCCAGTGCCAGGGTGCTGTGCCACTGCCCTTGAAGTGCCCGAGAGGGGGAGAGTAAGAGGGAATGTGCCTGCCACAGACACAGGGGTGGGCAGGGTGGTGGGAGGGACACTGGGGACGTTGGTGGTGGGAAACAGGCACGGGTGGAGGGACGGGCGCCCGGTCACTGTGGCTGAAACACAACCATGAGAGTCTGTACCTGTAGCTCACGGTGGTTCAGTAAACAAAACCCACTAGCTCCAGCGTCAGAAACGTGAGAGAAGCAGAGTGGGAGGCTGGGTCTGGGGGCCGGGTCCGTCTGAGGAAAGGCCCTGCGGCTCTGGCAGTGGCGCCCAGGGAACTCTCCAGGTGACGGGCGTCGCCAGCCTGACGAGTTCTGGCTGAGAGAGTCAGCCTGAGAGAGAGCAGGGGCCGCTGATCGCCGTCCGTTACGGAGTCACAGTGCCAGTGGCGGAGGGGCAGATTGATTTTTATCGAATCACCACGAGACAGAGCACTGCCAAGCTGTTCAGGTAGACCCTCACAGAGCTGTTCATGATGGGTTCAGTCACACAGTGCTCCAACACCCGTCCCTCCAGCACGTTCCCAGCACCTTGTCCCCAGGGTCCCTCCGTCCTCCCAGATCCCCCGCCCCCGCCTGCCTCTGTGGCTGGCACCTCTCCTCTCTCTCTCTCTCTCTGTCTCTCTTCTCCCTCCCTTCCTCTCTTTCTTCTTCCTTCCTCCCTTTCTCCCTCTCTGTCTCTGTCTCTCCCTCTCTTCCCTCTCTCTCTTCTTCCCCCTCCCTCCCTCTCTCTCTTTCTCTATTTCTGTCTGTCTCTCCCTCCTTTTCTCTCTCCCCCTCCCCCATTTTATGAGTTACAATAATCTTCGAATCCCTTTGGTCAGAGGGTGTGGAACCCTTTCCTGCTGCTGCCCGGCCAGGTAAGCACCCGCAGGGCCAGTGCCATGTGGTCACTGCGGGGCTGACCGTGTCACTGTGGGGGGTTAGGCCTCAGCAGCCCACCCGTGCACCCAGGAGCCGGGGGCGGAGGGTGCCGTGCTGGGGCCACACGTGGGCCTGACGCACACGGGGCTGAGCCGTTTCTCTGGACATTAGTCAGCCTGCGAGGAATAGGAAATCACCCTCTTTGATCTCCAAGGCTGTGGCCGAGGAAATGGAGCAAGAGTCTGGCCGGGAAAGGTGGGTTTCGGCTTCAGGCAGGCTCTGGCATCTTAGCCTCCCGAGGGCTCTTTTAATTTTAATTTTCGTGGCAACATAGGTAACTGGATGTCTGGAGTCCCTTGTAGCTCCAAGACCTGGAGAGCACCAGGCTGAGTGGAAGGAGCCAGGGGAGGGCAGACAGAGGGGGCTCCACCCCTTCGTGGGGTATAGGGACACAGCGGGAGACGAGCACCCAGGGACAGGGGGAACGGGGCCGGGAGGGTTGGCCCACACTTGGAAGCCGGCCTCAAGGGCTGGGGAGAAGAGGGCAGTGGGGGAGGGCAGTGACCCTACGACAGCGGCAGCTGGGAGTGACCCCTCTGGGTCAGGGCAAGGCTCTGGACACCGCCCCTTCCCGGCGCTTTCCGTGGGGCGGTGGACCGAGGAAACCAGGCATGGAGCAGCAGCAGGAAGAAGGTGCTGGCGAAGGGAAGAGCGTCGGCGCCGCCCCTGGCCTCACACCGTCCCTCGAGCCTGGGAAGGCGGAACCGGGGCCACACTGAGACCCAGGCCAGGCTTCCCAGGAGGTGGGCCGCCAGGGACCCAGAGAGGCGCCAGGAACAGCCGACACCGGGCGGGGGCTTCGGGGGGCCCTCCTGGCCGGGTGTCCCGGGAGGGAGAGGCCACGGCACAGCGTGGACAGAAGGGGCCACTGTCGCAGTAAGCGAGTCAGACCTGGGGCCAGACTCCTGGGGAACGGGAAACTTATCTGAAGGAACCACCACCGGGGTGCCCAGAGCCCCCATGCGCCCAGGGAACAAGGGGGTCTCAGGGGAAGGGACGGAGCTAGCCCACCCCCAGGTCCTGCTGGGAAGGACGGTCCTGCGGGCTCATGGCCGTTGAGGTCAGAGTCGTTGGCTCCCGAATGTGGAGGAAAGTGGCAGCATTGGTCACGTAAGGCAACGCTGACGGGTGTGTCCTATGGGGGCATCCACGGGCACAGTTCCTGGTTCCCGGCAGGCGAGTTGCACCTGTCTCCACGGAACTCGGCCGTTGCTCCCGCCCTGAGAAGTGCAGTGACTGACCTCGGCCGTCGAACCCACCCTGGGGAGTGCAGTGACTGACCTCGGCCGTGGCTCCCGCCCTGGGGAGTGCAGTGACTGACCTCGGCCGTGGCTCCCGCCCTGAGAAGTGCAGTGACTGACCTTGGCCGTCGCTCCCGCCCTGAGAAGTGCAGTGACTGACCTTGGCCATGGCTCCCGCCCTGAGGAGTGCAGTGACTGACCTCAGAATATTAAGGCTCGTCTCGCCCCAGAGTTCCAAGCTCTCACTCTGCAGGACTGAAATGGGCTTTCCCTGACCTTAGGAATTCTCTGGAAGGTTTGGCTCCCCCTGCTCAGTGGAGAGGAAGCTGCCCAGAGCTGACGGTGCCTCCAGACCCCCCTGGTCAGACGGGCTGGTGCTGCCGTCTGGGGTCTCATCCAGAAACTTGGGGGGGGGGCAGTGCACACAGTGCAGTGCTCAGAGGCCCGCCTGGCCGCCGGCAGCGGCCATTCCTGATCCTGGACTCTGCAAGTGGCGCGAGGAGGAAATGGCGTGCCTGCATGGAGAGCCAGGGCAGAGAGGAGCAGGAGCAGGGGGGGCTGTGAGGACCGTGACAGCGCCAGGACCCCGGGAGGCGTGTTGGACCCGGGGGAGAGCTGCTGCGGCCTTGGTCTCCACAGTCCCGCGGGAGAGGACAGGCTGTGGCTGCAGACTGAGTGAGAGAGCCGCCCTCTGTCCTCGGGGGTGAGGGGGGTCGGAGCAGGGCCGGGAGGAGGGACTCCAGGTCGCACGTGCTCTGCAGGCTGAGGCTGGGTGGGCTGCAGCCCGGGGGGTTCTGTACGGACCCCAAACACGGGGTGTGGACCCCCCAGCAGCCCAGTCGTTTGCACGCGATGTGCAGGTTTTGTGAGCATGTGTCACCCCTTCATTCCGATGCTTTCAAGAGAAGACAAAAGCTCCCTAGTGCCAAGAAAGCAGGTTAAACAAGGTCCCCACATTTTTGTCGAGTGAAATAGTCAGAAAAATGGATCGATGCCTAACTTCTGCACATATAAGGCATTACTTACTATTTTGTTAAAGCTAGAAATAGCTGAGTTACAAGGACACGTTTACAGATGGGCCTTCTCAGGAGAGACTTGGTGGGAAGGGCTTGGCTACCGGTCGGCCACGCGGGGCCCAGACCAGTGGGCTCAGGTGCCTGGACCTTCCAGGTAGCGGAAGAGGAAAGAGGGCGAGTGACCGCCCCACATCTCCCCCGGGTGCCGTGGAGTCAGCACACAGCTGCTGTGAGCACATTTGCACCTCACGGGAGCCGAGGACCGAGGAGGCGGAGATGGCGCCTCTTTCTCACGGGGCCTCTCCCTCAGTCACGTTGCAGTTACCCCTCGAGCGCCTCAGAGATGAGCTGACTCAGACCAACTGCCAGCAGGGGGGAGGCTTGTGCGGACCCCGGGGTGGAAGGTTAAGTGAAACCACAACTGGAAATGCTGGAAACTGAGGCTGCTAGATCAGAGCAGGCTGTAGGGGAGGGATCGAACGTCTGCTCGCCCCGGGGCCAGACGCGCGTCAGAGACACACCTCTGATACAGGCCTTCCCAGAGGCTGTATTCTTATTTTATTATCACTTTTAAAGGTGCAAAGGAAGAAGGGATCCTTAGCTATTGGGTGGTGGATAGCTGAGGGTGCAAGCAGGGGAGGGGGCTAGATTTGGGTTGTATGAAACAAAACCACAACCCTGGAGACTCACAACTCGCCACGTCTGGGCGACTTTCCTCTGCCGTCAAATCAAATAAACAGCTGGCAAACCAACCGACAATGCAGTTCAGGGCCGGGCTCTCCCAGACTGAGAGAAAACAGCGCCAGAATAAATTCCAGTATCATAAAGGATCCAAGAGAGTAAAGACGCACTGTGAGAGCCTGTAAGAATAAATTCCAGTATCATAAAGGATCCAAGGGCGTGGGGCAGAGCGCCCGTGCTCCCCACAGCATCCTCCTCTGTGACCCCGATGGGGCAGAGCACCCGTGCTCCCCACGGCATCCTCCTCTGTGACCCCGCGTGGGGCAGAGCACCCGTGCTCCCCGCAGCATCCTCCTCTGGGACCCCGCGTGGGGCAGAGCGCCCGTGCTCCCCACAGCATCCTCCTCTGTGACCCGGCGTGGGGCAGAGCGCCCGTGCTCCCCACAGCATCACCGAGCAGGAGAGAAGGCGTGCAGGCAGAGCTTGGTGCATTGTCAGAACTCAAAAATCATAATTAATTCCGTTTAGGCCTTTTTTATGCTTAAGTGTATGCAAGCATATCTTTAACCAGAAATTTCAAAACAAAATAAAATGAAAAAAGGAAGAAGAAAAGGGCATTGTTATACTCAGGAGATAAATGGAAGCAAAGATAAGCATATGTTTAGATTAAAGGTAAATTACAAGGAGAATAGACTCCAATGAAAATTATTAAGAGGCACATTTAAGACTTAAAAATGATGTGTGCTCACCTGCAAGTAAGCAGGGAGGGCCAGAGAGATGCGGGGCAGACACTCTCGCCTCTTATGTAGGCAGCCGTGCTCATGCTGTGGCACCTCCTATGTCCCCAGGGCTGTCCAGGTATGACACTTGAGTATAGAACCAGCAACAGCCCCTGGGCACAACTGGGCAGCCCTCCCCCTCACAAAGTCACAGGAGAGAGGGATAGAGGATAGTCTATTTTGTCAGGGTTAGCATTAGAAGGAGATGTTAAAAGACTCAGGATAAAACACGTAAAATAAACATGTAAAGGTTAAAAAAAATCCTAAAACCCAGGACTGAGGATGTTAAAATTAAATAATTATAAATGTCACCCCAGTATTTAACATGTATATTTTTCCTGAATACTACCCCAAATCTGTTTGTTTGTGTGCTACACCAGGCAGTGCTCAGGGGTTACCGGGCGCTGTGCTCGGGATCATTCCTGGTTGGGACCATGTGGGTGCCCGGGATAGAACCACAGGAAAGGTAGCCTACCTGAGGTACTGTTGCTCCAGTTCTACCCAAATCTTGTTTTAAAGTGACCAAACGGGATGATGAAATACGCATAATGACTCAAGATAATGATACAGTTGAGACCAAATGTTATAGCCATTAACAATAAATGTGAATATAGTTAACTCATTTAATTAGGAAAAAGGATTTTTATTTATTTATTTATTTATTTATTTATTTAGGATTTTTATTTTCACATCCAACCCTAAATATACTATTTTAGAAACACCTAAAACATGGAATTTAAAAAGGTAGCACTGCACTGTATCACTGTCGTCCCGTTGTTCATCGATTTGCTTGAGTGGGCACCAGTAACGTCTCCATTGTGAGACTTGTTGTTACGTTTTTGGCATATCGAATACACCACGGGGAGCTTGCCAGGCTCTGCCGTGCGGGCGGGATACTCTCGGTAGCTTGCTGGGCTCTCTGAGAGGGACGGAGGAATCGATCCCGGTCGGCCATGTGCAAGGCAAACACCCTCCCTGCTGTGTGATGTCAAATCCTGGGGTCAGAGACGCAGAGGAAATGCTGCCCGGGGGAGCTCGTGGCCCAGGCCCTCGGGAGCTGGGCTGCCGGGAGGGATCCGGCAAGTTCTGCAGCGAGATGCCAGCCTCCCTCTCATGCCTCTGCCTTGCTGTGGGGGGCTGGTCTCCCGCCAGACGCAAGCCTCCAGACCCGTGTTTTCCTGTCCCCGTCACGGCTGGACGAGGCCAGGCCTGGCCAGAGTTGTGGAGATGACGCAGCAGCCAACACGGAGGAGGTCGAATGTGAACTCGTGCTGCCAAAACTTTGCCAAGCACCTGGAGATCTCAGTTTTCCAAGTTCCAGATATTTATGGTAGGTTTTAGCCCGGGCCCTCGAACCCGTGCAGCACCTCTGTTCTGCCCTGACTTGCATGTGCTTGGAATAGCTCTGCCATTACGGGGTCGCCATCTATTAGAACTGGCCGTCTCCCACTCCGGCGGTTTTCTGAGCACACCCTTCTGAGCCCACGACACCCGTCTTTCGGGGCTGGTGCGCCCAGGCGGTAGGAGGCTGGGTGTGGGCGGCTCCGGGCAAACTGGGTCTTCATCCCAAGGCCCGGGGATGTGGTGCTGATGGGCCCCGTCTGCCCGGGCCGCAGGCCACAGGCCTCTGTGCCCTCTGGGCCACACCAGCAATGCTCGGGGGACCAGGGGTGTCCGGAAACCGCCCCCCGAGTAGGCGCAGGCTGGCCACACCCCCGAGCCTAACTGCTGCTTTCTCTCCCAGCCACAAGAACTCAGGACTGGCTCCATTTCCAAGGCGAACAAACTGAGGTCCAAATTAGTCCATGCCAGAAGGTTAAGATGGAGAGTTGGGTGTGCGCTACTCCAAAGCTCTTGTACTTGGGGCTGGAGTGATAGCACAGTGGGTAGGGCGTTTGCCTTGCACGCGGCCAGCCCGGGTTCGATCCCCAGCATCCCATATGGTCCCCTGAGCACCGCCAGGAGTAATTCCTGAGTGTAGAGCCAGGAGTAACCCCTGTGCATCACTGGGTGTGACCCAAAGAGCAAAAAACAAGCAAACAAGCAAACAAAAAGCACAAGCTCCTCTGCTTCTGCTCTGCAGGGCCAGCATGCCGCTGACCTCAGTGACCCCGGAGGTGGTCATCACGACCTGGGGGTCCACTGCTCAGTGTGGACGGAGGGAGACTGGCTGTGCCCTGTGCCCCCACCGGCCCGTTTGCGTCCTGCTGCCCTCAGGTCACCGTAGTCGTCAGGCAGCTGTGCATGCGGGGCCTCCCTGCTTGCAAAACTGCGCAGAGGAACGTGGCTTTGCTGATCAGTGGCCCCGCCCACGCGGGTGGGCCCTGGCTTCCGGCTCAGAGCTGACTCTGGGTGACCGGGCGCCGGGTGGGCGTGGAGAGTGAGGTCACGGGACGAGCGTAGGAACAAGGCTCAGGAGGGGAGGAGAAATAAACACAGCGAGTGTGAGTGTGTCTGTCGCCTCCCTCCCGCGCCCGCTCCGCCCCTCACCCGGGGGGCCGCACTTTCCCGTCTGCCTGCCCCCCTCTCGGCGGCCGGGGGAGGGCACTCGGGCGGCTGAGACGCAGCGTGTTGGCACCAGCCCGTGCCCTGAGAGGGGCTCAGGCCTTGCCTTGTTCTCCGTCCCCGTGAATGGGGCCTTCCAGCCTGGCCAAGCCGCAGCTAGTGCGGTCAAGGGGTTTATTATGGAGCGGGCTCAGTCTTGGCACGGGGCTGACTGCACAGAGCAAGGAGCGTGCTAGAGGCCGGGCCTGACAAGTGACACATGCAGAAAACATGCTCTTTCGGATGCCGCTGAAAGGGGTTTTGTTCGGGGGAACGTCTGCGTGTCTGCGCCCCGTGCTAATGAGGCCGCCTCGCGCAGGGCCGGCTGCTGGCTGCTTGTTAAAATAAGTGCAGTGTTCTCTGGCGCGTACCCGGGAACCACTGGGGACTGGGGGATGCGGATCCCCGCTCCGGACATGCTGGGTTTGCAGAGCACACGTGTGTCATGCAGTTGCTTCATGACAGCCTAGAGTGATCCTTGTGATCCTTATTCAAAGACACAAAAGGCAACTGAGGCACGTGTCGGCTTGGGCTGCCAGAAGAAACGACCCGAGTGGGTGGCTTGAGTGGGTTTCAGTTCTGGAGGCTGAAGGACTGAGCCCGGGGCAGGGGCAGGGCCCCCAGAGCCTCTTTCCTACTCGCAGATGCCGAGACAGAGGTGATGCCGCCCCGTACGTGTAAGAGTCTCCTCTGACTTCATCTGAACCCACGACCTCCCACAGCCCCTTCTCCTGGCCTCCATTGCGGGGTCCAGCCCAGACTGGCCGGCCAGTGGGCAGTAGAAGGGCCATGGCCCCTTTCTCAGCCTGGTGTACACATCACCTGAAAAAGGTGAGAATTCACTTGAAAACTAATCATTGAAAATTTCAAATGCAAAAATTGAATAACCTTTAGAAATGATCTGTTATTTCTCTGAATATCTCCAGAGATTTCTTTACTGGGATGCCGGCTCCAATGCCCCAATGTTTCTCTTGTGTGTGGTGGATATTTACAACCGGTTTGTGCATTGAACACTTAAGCCCTCTTAGCATCAAGCAGAATCTCCTGTCCCGGCACCAGGCTGTCTTCACTGGGGCCCATCGGATGGGGGGCAGGTTGAGTCTCCCTCCCTGCCCCAAGCAGAGCTCTGGCAGCTGGAAACCTCCAGAACCCAGCCACAGCCATGCTCAAGGCCCCTCTCCACAGCTTGGATGAGCCTCACCCATGAAGGAACCGTCAGAGGAGCCCAGGTATGCGGGACCCGTGGCTGAGATCTCCAAACCTGCTCAGATTGGGACTGGGCCTCCTCCACCCAGATCCCTATTTTTCCAGTAGCTTGGCACTCACACCCACAAACTGCCCCCGGCACCCACCGTGTAATCTCATCAAAGGCCAAGATCCAGAAACTATAAAACAAAGCTCCCGGAAGAGAGCAATGCAGAATCTCGCACGGCAGAGCCTGGCAAGCTACCCGTGTGTATTTGATATGCCCAAAACAGTAACAATAATGGGCTTCATTACCCTGACCCTAAACATGACAAGGAAGAATGGAGACGTTACTGGTGCCAGCTAGAGCAAATTGATGAGCAATGGGACGACAGTGACAGTGACAGCATCAAGCACACGCTTCCTTTTGATTCCTGGCACCTCATATGCGCCTGAGCCCACCAGGGTGGATCCCTGAGTGCAGAGCATGGAGTAGACCCTGAGCACTGCCAGGTGTGGCCCCAAACAAAACAAAGCAATTTATTAGCTAAACTCTTCAGTCAAGGTTTGGTGGATCTGGTCAGTCACCAGGAATATGCTATTTCTAAAGAAAATGTATCACATGGATTTCTTCCACTACTTGAAAGTAGAGTATTCTCAGCTAATATGAATTGGTAACTTATTTTGGGGTCTGGGATTGTTATTTCTCTCATTTGTCTGAAAATATTCTTGAAGTTCCTCGACCTAAAGCACGCCCTGCAGAAACATGCTGCTTAGGAACTTTCAGCTTGAAGGAAGCAGGGGAAATCCTGGAACCAATTTCTCCCTACACTTTTCAGTTGTCATAATGTTGCTGTGTGAAGTTAGAAAGTGAAAAATGTGGCAATATTGCATGTGTTTAGAAAGATTCCAATTTATACAGAATATTACAGATTCACCTGTAATCTAATACGTGCAAAGATTAAAGAATGAGAAATAGCATGTCATAACATACAAACACGGAATAAAATATCCTTACCTTCTTCAGTGGGAACCTTGCAAACGTGAGCATTCTGCTTGGTTCTAGACTATTCATCCCCGTAGTTCTGGGCCATTTCATCCCCTTACGGAGGCTTCACCCTAACCCTTTAAACTATTCAGGAGAAAAGTCGTGTGAAACAAGCTCTCTGGCAGGGTGCACACGGGCGTCCCGGGAATGCCTGTCCCTGTGGGAGCCCCGGCCTTGCTCTGCCGCCTCACACCTTTGTCTAACCAAGCCCGTCTAGCCAAGCCCTCTCGGACCGAGTCTCCCAAGACTCTGAAATGGAATCTGTGCCCTTTGCCAGACAAAACTGTTCTCGTGGACTGACTTACTCTACTGTACGTGGAGCCCCGCAGGGCCGGGACGGGGCCTGGGTGCCCCTCTACCCCGTGTGCCGTCTGCGTGTCGCTGGGGCGGCAGGACAGAGTTGGAAGACAGTGAAGACCGGTGGGGAGAGACGGGTGCAGGTGGCTTTGGGAGGGCGACTGGAGGGCCAGTCCAGCGGTGTGGCCCCTGGGCTTGGCCTTCCCGACAGCCTTATCGTCTGAGTGCAGGTCATGAGGTCGCTGTCCTCTCTCCCACCCCGGGACTGCTGGGTGCCACGGGGAAGGGCAGGCCTCTCCCCGGCGGGACACTGCCTACGTTCCACCAGGACACTGACGAAGCCTTGGAAGGACGCTGGCCCGTGTGTCCTTTCCCAAACTCCCACGAGCTGGCTGGGCTCCAGTGACCCGCTTTGAAGCCCTCGGCATGGACGGTCACTCCCTGTGGCCCCGGGGCCCTGGCAGGCTTTCAGCAGTCGGAGTTCCCCACACGCCAACTGCTCCTGAACAGCTTCTCGGTGGATGGCAGATGCTGATCGTGAGCAGTCAGCATCTCTGACCCCCCGAGCACAGGCACTCAAACTTCACCAAAGAGAGAGACCCGGACAGAGGAGAGGGAGGTGGAAGGCGGGCGAGGGGGTGGGCGGAGAAGACGGTCCCCCCATTGCCCGTGGTTACTGGTTACCCTGTGGGCTCAGGGCTGTGACTCACGAGGGTGACAAAGAATTGACTCGCCGTGTATGAAATCCTACTGGTAACAGTTTGTAAACCACGGTGCCCCCATCCCACTTTAAAAAAAAAAACAAATATAAAAGAATTGGCTCTTGGCTCGCAGGGTTACTTTTTCGTGACACTAGTTTGTATTGCTTATTTCCCCAGAAGAACAATTCAAAAGATGTTGAAAAAGCAAGACATGTACTTTCTTCCAACACATCTTTTGCTATTTTTTCTAATAGAAGGAGTTATTAATTTGACTTTTGGTTATTTTGGGTTTCTTTGAAGAAATAACTCATGTACTTATTCAGATCTTGTCAGAAAGACAAGCTGTGATTTTTGACTTTCATGTTTAGTATACTTCTTAAATGATAGTATCAAGAGTCGTTTGATCACTATTAGATTTTAAAATTTGCATTAAATCCATGGTGAAACTACTAATTTTCTCTCATTTCTCTCAGGAGTGACAGTTACCAATAAACTTCACAATGCAGGAGAAAATGGTCAGGAAGAAAATAGTTAACATATGTGTTTTAAGTTTTTTTTTAAAAGAATCTTTCATTGAGACTTGGTAGTGTCATGGCCAAACTCTAGTATAAACAAGTAGCATAAAATTATTTTCTCTTCTATAATTGTATAGCTAGTCCAAAGTTGGACATTTGTTTGTTCTCGAAAGAAAAATATCCCTCACTGCTTAGATTGATGGTGTGTCAGGAGTTTACTCCGCGGTGGCATCAGGGAGGCGAGCAGGACGCAGCCTGCACATGTCCCACACGCAGCAGAGGCGGCCAGACTGTTCTGGCACTGCCTCCATTCTTCTGGGTTTGTCATCCATGAGAAAATTGAAGAATTTTGTCTCTTTGACTCTTTTTTTTTTTTTTTTTTGGTTTTTGGGTTGCACCTGGCAATGCACAGGGGTTACTCCTGGCTCTGCACTCAGGAACCATCCCTGGCGGTGCTCAGGGGACCATATGGGATGCTGGGATTCAAACCCAGGTCAGCCGTGTGCAAGGCAAACGCCCTCCCCACTGTGCTATTGCTCCAGCCCCACTTTGACTTATTTTTTTATTTAGCAAAAGTAAGGACCTTTCCACGCAATACCTCTGTTGCAAACTACGACACCCAAAAGGAGAGAGAACAAAAGGGAATGCCTGCCGCAGAGGCAGGGTGGGGTGGTGGGGGATGGGGTGGGGGTGGGGGGAGGGATACTGGGAACATTGGTGGAGGAGAATGGGCACTGGTGGAGGGATGGGTAAACGGTCACTGTATGACTGAAATGCAAACACAAAAGTTCATAGGTTTGTAACTGTACATCACAGTGATTCTCTAATTAAATTTTTTTTAAAAAGTAAGGGCCTTTTAAAACATTTATTAATCTTAAAATTAATTCTCAAAGAATTAATGCTCAGCCGGCCGCATTTCAGCTCTGTGGTCAAATTATACTTTTAGGTTCTTTTGATAATTATTCCATCACAGCTGGATAGAGGAAAACTGTGCCTGTGCTGTCTTGGAGGGAGTCGAGGTACTTGTTGGCAGCTTCTTGGTTCAACTTGGGCGTCTAGCACTTCCGGTGGCCATGAAGTCACGTCTCGGTGTTAATGAGTGGATATCTTGTAAAAGCAATTTTTGTGTATCAAAAAGAAATTCAATGCATGATTTAACTTTCATTTAAAGGACAGGAGTTTCCCTGAAGCGTTTGTGTTTCTTTTGTGCTTGGTCATGTGACCAGTGACCAGTGGTCATGTGAGCGTCCTACAGTAGCTAGCAGGGAGGTGACAGTGACCGTACTATCAGCTGAGTGCTGAGAGGTGACACTCACTGACCAGATAAGTGGCCCTGAGTCCTGTTGGTGACATGAACGTATTTTCAGCTTTGCTTTTTGTGACCATTCCTTCAAGTATGACTCTAGTTGTAACTAGAAATCTTTCAGCAAGGACAACAGTAAAGACTTATATTTTTAGAGATTTTTTTAATTTAATGATTTAGTCTTGGTTAAAAGCTCTTGGTGGGTTTATAAAACTCCATCTTTACAAATTCAAAGGATAAAAATGAATATTATATTTTTGGGGGGTTTGGAAAACTCATGTTGTTTAGCAGAAATAGCTGTAACCATAATTTGGTGATTTTAAATGTATATATGCTTCTGTGCTGTACAGATTCCTTGAATATAATGTTTTTTGACAGTTAAATCTAGCTTGATGGTTTAAATATCTGTTCTGATTCAGCAAGAGAAAAATTTGGGAGTAGGAATTTTGTAATTGACATTAAAAATGAGATGTATGTGATTGGACTCTTCATGCTTTCAGTTTGTTATATTTAAATCTGAAACTTCAGTGTTATCTAGTTTTCTTGTAGTTCATTTTTATAGCCATTAATTATGAATATCATTTCTTTTATGGCATTAAAGAATTATAGCACTGGAGCACTGTCATTGATTTACTCATCAATTTGCTCGAGCGGGCACCAGTAAGGTCTCCATTGTGAGACTTGTTACTGTTTTTGGCATATCGAATACGCCACGGGGAGCTTGCCAGGCTCTGCTGTGTGGGCGGGATACTCTCGGTAGCTTGCCGGGCTCTCCGAGAGGGACGGAGGAATCAAACTCGGGTCAGCTGCGTGCAGGGCAAACGCCCTACCTGCTGTGCTGTCTCTCCAGTATAAATGATTTCTCACAAACTGTGTTGGCCTGCCGTTCCCAAGCATCACCAGCCCTGCGTCCCTGAGCCCTCCTGGGCGAACCCTTCCTCTCCTCCAGCTCAGCGGCAGGCTGGCACTGCTCCTGCATGTCACGTCATGTCACAGTACTCTAAGCCACGGAACCTCCCCATTGTTTCTTTCCCCCGTGTTTCCTTCTTCCATGCTCTTGTGTGGCATTTGGTCCCGGGGACAGTGTAGGATAATCTTCCTGTCACAGATCCCTAACCAGACTGACAAGCTCTAGCCACAGACACGAGCAGCTTCCGGGGGGTGAGACCGGGTGTCCTGGGTCCACCAGTTAGGCCCCTGCAGTCGTCTGTTACTGATGGATAAGCTACCTTGGACAACAATTTGGATTTTTCTTTCATTTAGAGAATTTTGGAATTTCGTTATTATTTAGAGAAAAATAACTGGTGATTCTGAGAAATGGCGTGGTGGACTAGGAAAGATACATGTCGGGGTGTAAGATTCTAGTTGTGACTTGCTCGTGTTTCGTGACTGATAAAGCTTATTTGAGATGCAACAGAAGAAAACTCCATATTTTGTTATTGGGTTGTCTTGGATCTCGGGGGCCCATGCCCAGCTCTGAGCAGGGCTTCCTCCCGGCTCTGTCCTCAGTAGTGACCCAGGGTCCTGTGTGCCGGGGCCTGGACTGGGGTCAGCCTCACACAGCGTCAGCCCCACCAGCACCCTGCTGTCTCTCTGGCCCACTGATGACTGGGTCGAACAGACTTTCCCTAATCCAACTTTTCTTTAAAAAAATGGATAAAATTAGATTTTATTCACTATTAAAATAAAAAATATATATAAAACTTTTCTTTTGAAATGGGAAGGGACTTTTGGCAGTTTTTCCACTCACAATTAGAACCTTCGCTTTCGACTCGGCGTTTCTACTCCTCTCCCCCGGTGCAGTTCTGGTTTCGCGACTGTGTTTCTGACAGTGGGCCAGGGCAGAGCGGGAGTGCTGAGTCCCCTGGTCAGGTCGCTCTGTGAGCCTGAGTCTGCCGTGTCCCCTGGGCCCCAGGGAGCAGCACTGCCGCTCTCGTCCCCCCAGCCTGGAGGAGCACGGGGAGGGGGAGGCCAGGCCCGGCTCAGAAACAACCTGCCGGTGTGAATCTTTAGGCGCTTTGCACAAACAAGGCTGGAATGAAAACAGCCCTTTCCTCTAAAGGTTAGACGCTGGGGCGTCTCCAACCAGAACATCCTACGCTGGGAGCAGTGTAGCTGGGAGCACTCACGCCGTGTGGAAAGACCACACTGCCCGGACGAGCGCTCCGGCCGCCTCTGCACTCCGTGCATGGCTGTCTTCAGACGTCCCTCGGCTAGAGGGTGTTCTTTATGTCGCAGTTGTGAAGAGGAAATGGAAGGCAAAGCAGTCAGCAAAGTGTAGTCACACAGGAGTGTCAGAGAGCCACACCTGCGCCAGCACGCAAGGCATGTTGCTCTCTGGGGTCAGTGAGCTGGTGCGGATGAGGCCGGACACAGCCGCCCGCTGCCCGGCTGGCTCTCTGGGGGCCCACAGCAGAATCACTGGGAAGAACATTTTTTTTTGTTGTTAATCAGAATGTCACTGCCTGCATTTTTGATGTAAATCGTAAAGGTTCAATTTAAGGTTCTACATGTATAAACAGGGTTTTTATTTTTAGTAATTAGAAATGGATAAAAAATGGAAGTATGCTAAAAGTAAGGGCAGAATTGAATAAGAAAAAGAAAAGCTTATGAAAAGAAATGTAAAGCAAACACCCTAAGCCCGTTTATTTGTTCAAGTGTTCAAATATGTGGATTATTCAAGGCAATAGCTGGAACAGCTTAGACGCTCTTTGTAATGAGCAATTTGGCCACAGACCAGGACCAGAGACATAGTACAGTGGGTAAGGTACTTACTATTTTTCAGGTTAGTGTGATCACCAATTAACAGGATTCTGGCATGAATTTAAGGTACACTAACTGAAAATTACAAGTATTAGAAAGAGGAAAACACTGGAGTGCCTTCCATGGAAAGCTAGCATTATTTTGTGAGGTTTTTGCTTTCATTCTGCATCATAGTACAAACATCTTCAAACAAGCATCCTGGACCTCTGTTGTGACTGAGAAAGGAATGTCTTTAGAGCTTTGGTGTCTGGGGAGAAGTAAAGCACCGTGTGACTGTTCATGCTGCTGTAGGTATGTAGACGGGATCAAGAAAATCAGAACAATTTGAAGTAGCAAGTCTTATTTAACATGATAGTAATTTCCTTGCAAAACTATCTAGTCATTCTCATAGTATGAGCTCAAAAGGAAGTCTGTAATTTAGGCAATAGATAGATGAAACAGTAACTAAATTTGCCGTTGAATTGGCAAAAGGATAGGATCACCAAGAGAGAGTACCCACCACCTTGCACGCAGCCACCCTCCGATTAATGCCCACATCCTGTATGGCTTAGCTGTCTGTCAGGAGTGATTCCCGAGCACAGAGTCAAGACTGCACCCTGAGCATCAGATGTGGTTCAAAAATCAAAATGCAGAGGATAGTATTGGCTATGGTTAGTTTGGATGGGGGGGCAAGAGAACAAGTTATTTTTTTGACATTTTGGAAAGTGAGTTGCCAAATCTCTCTCAAGTTGAAGTTGTGCTTTTGTGATTTGTGTGTCTGCTTGTGGAGAAGAAACTGAAGTGGTCATTGAAGCCCTAGCGAAACAGGGTGTTCAAACTCAGTACATCCAGATCCTCCTCGAGCTGTATTGTGGATTCACCACCAGGATCTCACCATTCTACAAGGAAGTGATCATTGACGTAAAGAGAGGGGTTCAGCAGGGTGATACCATTTCACCGAAACTCTTCAGTGACACCCTTGAGAACATCATGCGATGACTGGAATGGGAAGGAATGGGAGTGAAGGTAGACAGTTGGCAATTACACCACCTCTGCTTCGCTGATGACATCATTCTGATAAAGCCAAACATTAGCCAAGCAGCACAAATGCTGGGCGACTTTGACTAACAAACTAGTCCCTGACGTTCCATTTGCTCTCAGTGGAACGAACATCTCCGAATGCAGCAGCTATGTGTACCTGGGTCGAGAAATCAACATGAGGAACAACTTGGTGCCAGAACTGCGCAGGAGGAAGAGAGCAGCGTGGAATGCCTTCAAGAGCGTCGAAGAAGTGGTTAAGAGGACAAAAGACCTCCTTTCCGGGCACATCTTCTCAACTCTACCATTCTTCCTGCACTAATGTATGCCTCAGAGACCTGGGCCCTACGCAAACAGGATGAGAATGCTATTCGGGTATCCCAAAGAGGAATCGAAAGAGCTATGCTAGGAGTATCACGTCTCACTCATTTTCCCATCGATGAGAACACTATCATCTTTAATTTCTCTTGCAAGTTTTGCACAAGCCACTTGCAGTGGCCGAGTGGAAACCCGCATAACTGGCTATGACAGTGACAGAAGTGACAGAAGGAATCCGGAGTTCTGACCTTCGTTGATGGTCAAGATCAGGGACGCTGTCTCGTTTGCCAAGGTGTCAAAAATCAGATGGGCAGAACATCTAATGTGATTCAGAGACGACCACTGGACTAGAGCAGTTACCGACTGGATTCCACGGGACCTCAAAAGACCGCGTGGCCGCCCACCAATGAGATGGTCAGACTTCTTCGTCAAAACCCTGAATGAACGGTTTGAGGCTCTTCGTGTTCCTGGAGCGAGCAGATACCATTGGGCTACACTAGCATGCAACAGGGACGAATGGAGACTTTACTGGTGCCTGCTCGAGCAAATTGAAGATCAACGGGATGACAAGTGATACAAGTGATACGACTGGTAGAGAAGGCTTTTGGGATCGTGGAGGAGGAAGTAGGCTCTCTAATGATATGGTTAGGAATGATGCATACGTGAAACTGTCATTGATAGTACTATCAATCACAGTACTTCTATAAGTATTCATTTTTAAGAAAGGAAAGAAGAAACATACTTCTAAGAATTTGCATTCTGTATTAGAAGTTCATTACTACTACTAATGAAAAAATTTTCACCACAGAATATAGTAATATGTATTAAGCAAAAAATCTGGATGGAAATACAATTCTGAATATTGGTTTCTTTGTAGAATTAATACCATTAAGGCACTCTGCCTCTTCTCAGACTGAATATTAATTTTATATTAAAAGTTAAAAATAAAGAACATTATATTAGTATGGCAGGAAGCTTGGACTCAGCATATCAAATCAGCTTATATTTCTCACTCTTTGCTTTAGGCTACTCATAGATATTATTTACTGGATTGGTGTCATAGCCAGTTATGCGGGTTTCCACTCGGCCACTGCAAGTGGCTTGTGCAAAACTTGCAAGAGAAATTAAAGATGATAGTGTTCTCATCGATGGGAAAATGAAGAGAAAGACCATTAATAGTATAAGATATTCTAGTCTCTTGCAGTGAGCATGGAAACATAAATTCTCCAAAGTTCTGGGGTAGATTGTGAAACTTAAACATGAAAAAGGTTGACTTTGAACGTACTCACTGTTTTAGTACTGCCTTACTTTTATTCTACCAATTGGCACATTTCAAGAAAGAGCCAGATTGTATTATTAATTACTTAATTTTAAAAAATCATTCCTCAAAGTTCTATCTTTATGCTGCAAATACCATAAGAAAATAAACTGGTGTTGTATATGAAGTAGTCTAACTTCATCCTGAACACTCTATTTTTAATAACCGAGTGTAAAATCTTGGTGAAGTTTTAGTTATCCCTGTTGTCTGGCCAGTACCAGGGAAGTTATTTTGGATACATTGTTTCAAAGTCGGTCTGTTCACTTGCTGTGTACAGTTGTGGATTCTTTTACCAGTCTGGCTCAAAGACGGGGGCTCCCCCTTTAGCTTAGGGTGGACACGAGGGGCATGGAAGGGCCCCCTGGTGCTCAGCCTCTCCTTGCACACCCTGTTCCTACTACTCCCTCACTGGGCCACTGAGGCCTGAGGCCAGCAGCACCACGTGGCCTCACGCAGCCCTGGCGGAACCGGACGCCAGGTCGTGGCGCTGGAAGGCCAGCCACTGCCCAAGCCGGGACTTCTCAGCAGAAGTCGGCCTTGGGCGGAGTGACAGCACAGAGCCAGGGTGCTTGCCTTGCGGCGGCAGACTCGGTTTCCATCCCGATGTCCCACACGGTCCTGGAGCCCTGCCGGGACGAGTGAGAGCCAGGAGCAACCCTGAGCACCGCCGGGTGTGAGCCCAGACCCAGGAAGGAAGGGAGAGTCTTACCGAGCACTGCCGGGTGTGAGCCCAGGAAGGAAGGGAGAGTCTTACCCGAGCACCGCCGGGTGTGACCCCAGACCCAGGAAGGAAGGGAGAGTCTTACCCGAGCACCGCCGGGTGTGACCCCAGGAGCCAGGAAGGAAGGGAGAGTCTTACCCAGCACCGCCGGGTGTGGCCCCAGAACCCAGGAAGGAAGGGAGAGTCTTACCTGTTTCCCCTCAGCCCGTGGATGCCCGTGTTTCGGCTGGTTTGGGAGACTGGCCGGCTGTGAGCGGGAACAAGGCACCCGCGTCAACTCGGAATCGCAGGAGCCGGTCCCTGGGGCGCTGCCAGTTGTCCCCCGGGCCTTGGTCCCAGAGCACGTGTCTCCGGGTGCTGCAGGGTGCTTCCCCGGCGCTCTGCCCTGCGCCGGGTGCCTTGACAGTCCCCGGGCATTGGCGCCCTGCTGTCCTTGGTGCTCGCGTGGACCACCCGCTTGTTTGGCTGAAAATCCCAGGTGCGGCCCCGGGGCCCTGTGGGCTCTGCTGGAAAGGCCCCTGAAGTGAACACAGTCGCATTGTT
Organism: Sorex araneus; assembly: GCF_027595985.1. Lineage (NCBI taxonomy): Eukaryota > Metazoa > Chordata > Mammalia > Eulipotyphla > Soricidae > Sorex > Sorex araneus. The sequence goes on from NC_073306.1 coordinate 214,952,642, forward strand.
CTCTCTGAATCGAGTCGGAAAGTGCGACAGTATCTTGAGATTTCAGAACTTTGTAAGAGTGAATTTCACACACGGTGAGTGTGCGTGTCTGGAGATTCAGACGTGGCGTTTGGATCTGACTTTTTAGCGCTTGTTAGTCCCTGTCACAGACACTGGCTGTTAAAATCTCCTGCGTAAGACGCTGTCGCCATCTGTCCCCGAGGTGCTTCTGCTCCTCTCAGGCCTCTGCCTCCCCGAGAGCTTCTCGCCCCCACACTTGAAATGTCGGAGCCCCGGGAGGTCTTGACCGGCCCGGCTTCTCTTCTGTGACCCCCTGTGTGTGCTGCGATGGCCCGTGCCCACATCTCTGCAGCCCAGGAGTAGTCGGGGTAGCTGCTCTTATTCCAGGGAGTAATTCACTCAGGACCAGAGGGCAGAGTGAGGGTGTCTGCTGGGGAGATCAGGAACTGCATCGCATTAGGGTGCTCCTCAGTGCCCTGGGGCCAGAGAGATTTCCTGGGCAGCCGGGGGCTTCCACTCCCACTCTCCTTCCTCACAGCGGGGGGCTTCCACTCCCACTCTCCCTCCTCACAGCCGGGGGCTTCCACTCCCACTCTCCCTCCTCACAGCAGGGGGCTTCCACTCCCACTCTCCCTCCTCACAGCGGGGGGCTTCCACTCCCACTCTCCCTCCTCACAGCCGGGGGCTTCCACTCCCACTCTCCCTCCTCACAGTGGGGGCTTCCACTCCCACTCTCCCTCCTCACAGCCGGGGGCTTCCACTCCCACTCTCCCTCCTCACAGCGGGGGGCTTCCACTCCCACTCTCCCTCCTCACAGCCGGGGGCTTCCACTCCCACTCTCCCTCCTCACAGAATCCTGAGGTACCCAGGAAAGCGCCTGCACAGAGTAGGCACGTTTCAGTGATGAGAGGGTGCTTTGTTTATTATTATTTTTTAATGTTTATTTTTTAAATGGACTCACTGAGACTCATCGTCAGAAAACTGTTCGTGGTCAGGTTTCGCTCATACAATGATTCAACACCCATCCCTCCACCAGTGCACGGTTCTCACCACCAGTGACCCAGTTCCTTCCCCCCATGGTTCTAACACAGGCACTCTCCTTCTCTCCCTCCCTCCCTCCCTCCCTCTCCCTCCCACCCCTCCTCTCCCTCCTCCTCTCTTTCTCTCCATCTGTCCTCCCTCTCTCTCCCCCTCTCCATCTCTCCCTCTCTCCTCCCTCCCCTCTCTCTCCTCCCCTCCGTCCCTCCCTCCCTCTCTCTGCCTCTCTCTCTCTCCTGGTCTGCATAGTAGATACTGAGGGGTTTCAGTGCTCTCTGATTCCTTTTGATCGGTCGGTGTTCTATGGGGTTCCGGAATCCCCTCGGGCGCCTCTTCCTTCCTCCCCCCTCTGCACCTGCCCTGTGCTCTGACCCTGCTTTCCCGGCCCTCACTGAGAGACGCAGGAAGCTCCGAGGGGCAGCAGCCTGGGGTGCCGTCCAGGTCAGTGCTGGACTGCCCGCTCCGCGCCTCTCTCGGCTGAGTGACCGCAGATCCGGGGCCTCTTGTGCCCCCGGGCCTTCGCTCGCCTGATTCCATGAATATTAATTCATTCTCATATTTCTCTGCAAGAGTGACCGAGACAGGCGTGTCTGAGCGACGTGCTTGCCCCCGGCCGCCCCTGCGCTGTGCTCCAGGCTTCCTCCCCTCTGCGGAGACCGAGGAGCCATCGAGGCCGGTCAGGTGCTTCAGAACTGCCCAGGGCTGGCGCTGGAGCTGGGTGGGAGGTGCCTGCAGAAGGTTCTGGGCTACTCTGGACCGTCTCGTCAGAGCGGGGAGGGCCCTGGGTTAGAGCCCCGCCCTCCCTCCTCTCCTTCCAGAACCCCAGCCTCACTGGAAGTGACTTCACTTGTAGCATGTCTCCTTGAAAAGGTTAGTTTGTCTTTGCAGAATTATTTTTTCCTCCTAGAATTAAAAATCACTGCAGCACTGTTGCCCCATTGTTCATCGAGTTGCTCGAGCGGGCACCAGTAACGTCTCCATTGTGAGACTTGCTGTTACTGTTTTTGGCATATTGAATACGCCACAGGGAGCTTGCCAGGCTCTGCCGTGTGGGCGGGATACTCTGGGTAGCTTGCTGGGCTCTCTGAGAGGAATGGAGAAATCAAACCCGAGTTGGCCGTGTTCAAGGCAAACACCCTACCCAGGTTGGAGCAATAGCACCCAACCTGGGTTCGATTCCTCCGTCCCTCTCAGAGATCCTGGCAAGCTACCAAGAGTATCCCGCCCACACGGCAGAGCCTGGCAAGCTCCCCATGGCGTATTTGATATGCCAAAAACAGTAACAAGTCTCACAATGGAGACGTTACTGGTGCCCACTGGAGCAAATTGATAAGCAAGAGGATGACAGCGCTACAGTGATGCAGAACTAAAAATAAGGCATACCAGATATCTTAGATCATAGCCTAATAGTACGGCCCTGAGCTTCCTTTGTGATTCCAGATGGGGTCACTGAAGTACATTCAAATTTTTAAAAATATTTTTTAACTCATTAGAAGCCATTGGGGGAAAGAGCCTTTATTACGTCAGGGAAAATATCTGTGTAAGTTTGAGTGGCATCATCTGTGGAGGGTGGCCGAAGCGCCGTCCTGGACTTTGTCCCGAGCACAGCACTTATCAGTGATGAATGACCACAGCCGAGTGTTCAGCAGACGTCTGGGCGCAAGCCACAGCGATCGGTGGTGGGACACTAGGGGTCATGACTCGAATCAGGACCCGCCTTTGGGAATGGGTGACACAAATTGCAAAGGTGATCGTAGGTAAGAAAGCAGCAGGGGCCCGTACAGACTCACTCGAGTGAGAATATGATTAATCTTGACCTAGCGTTAATATATATTTTAAATATGTGTGTATTTAAGTACGTTCATGCGTGAGGCCTGTCCGAACGTGTGGAGAGGGGCCTCCAGCATGGCTGTGGCTAGGTTCTGGTGGTCATCGGCCGCCAGGAGCTCTGCTCGGGGTGGGGAGGGAAGCTGGAGCCCATCCCCTCCAGGAGGGCCCCCGGGGAAGACAGCCAGATGAAGGTACCAGCAGAGGAACCCAGGTGTGTGTAATCCCATCAATGGCCAACATCCAGAGACTTAAAATCAAGCTCCCAGAAGTGACCGCTCAACATCTTATAACCTACTTCTCCCTCTGGGAGAAACTGGCAATCTTCTGAGAGTTTCCTGCCCACATGGGACAGCCTTGCAAGCTTCCCATGGTGTATTCATGTGCTAAATCCAGTAACAAGATGGATCCCATTCCCCTGACCCTGAAACAGCCCCCAGTGCAACATCATCATTGGGAGGGCCGAGTCGAGAGAGACTTCTAAGATCTCAGGGAAAGGACGAATGGAGAGGTTACTGAGCCCGCTCGAGAAATCAGTGAATAACGGGATTTGGGGATTTCGTGATCATGATCATGTATTTAAGTAGTAATACATGTAGGAAACTCACCTGTTTTGCTACAGAACAAAGCTAATGGTCACTTAGTGTCTCATAGAGAGATTTTGATTGCTCAAAATCAAATGGTTTACCATAGAAAATTATTTGAAAAGGATTAAAGATGCTTTATCCTATTATTTAAAAATTTATACAACCACCTTAAGTTTGGCAAGTAATAAGTGCCTTTAATTTTGCGTATGTGGCTTTGAAGGTACAACTAATCTTTGAAATCGAGTATTTGATTGTCCACGTGCTATTTCTAGCTGTTGTATTTTTCTCCCTTTTTATAACTAACTAAAATTATAACTTGGAAAGAATACAGTTATATTCTAAAAGAAGCCATTTGAAGTTTTAATACCTTCAGGGAAATAGATCGTTATCAGAGCTATTTCCAGTCACTCTGAGCCAATTCTTACCCCTCCCATGGCTTGCTAGCTGTCTAGAGAAGATGATCTTACTAGTTTGAGCTAAATTGTAAAATACAAAGTAAAATTATTTTAATTAATTTCAATATAATGTCTATTTTGGTAAATGTTACACCACCTGCTTTTACTAAGTATTTTTTAAATTAGGTACAGTTAGTATAATAAGGATATTAGTAAAAGAAAAGGGTTGATACACAAGATAGTAAACGAAAACATCAATTGAAGTTATGGTTTGTTTGGTTGTTCTGTTGCCTCATGGTTGCCACGTGCTCGCATTCATGCAGCATTTTATATGATATCGTACCAACGCCACAAAGAATAAGACGTGTTTTCAACTAAGGCTGAAACTAAATTATACTGGATTGAAAGATACTTTTGCTCAGACTTAAGCCTTAAATTAATTTTTTAAACTTGTGCAAATATTCAGACTATGCCTTAAGAAGAAATTAAGTTACTTTACCTTCCTGTGTTGCCTCTTAAATGGCAGGTGTAACAAAAGGTTAGTTTTGCTGATTCTTATTTGCAGATTATTTCAGCTTCCTCTCGAGCTCGCTTCTCGCCGCGGACCTGGCTTTTAAATGTGTAACCCGCCAGCGAATAGTTCTCAGTCTCTCCGGTTGGTTGATTTTCTCTAGTATAAACTCTCAGTCTTGTGTTTTCTCAGACTACGCCTCCCGTCCCGCTTTCGTGCTGCCACGTGCCAGGGGATGTGGCCACACTCGGTGCCAGGCCGACTCTCGGGGTTGGGTATGGACCTGCGTGAGCCCGAGGGGCGACTGTTTCTGGTCCTTGGAGCGAGTGTGCAGTTACACGTCCCTGGGGTCTGTGATGCAGCAGTGAACCTTGACTCGGGGCAACCCTCTACCCCGACTCTCGCTCCCGGCCCCTCCGTGTGCCTCTCTGATCCTTGGCGGGGTTAGTGGGTGTTTCGAATCTCCTGCATGTTATTCCCAAGCCCAGTGCTCAGAGGCCCCTTTGTGAGCACCCAAATGTGAGCCCCTCTGACAGCTTTCTAGCGTGCTTTGGTAAGAAATGCATTTCAGGGGCTGCAGCAATAGCAATAGCGTAGCAGGTAGGGTGTTTGCCTTGCATGCAGCTGACCCAGGTTCGATTCCCAGCATCCCATATGGTCCCCCGAGCACTGCCAGGAGTAATCCCTGAGTGCATGAGCCAGGAGTAACCCCTGAGCATCGCCGGGTGTGACCCAAAAAGCAAAAAAAGAAAGAAAGAAAGAAAGAAAGAAAGGAAGGAAGGAAGGAAGGAAGGAAGGAAGGAAGAAAGAAAGAAAGAAAGAAAGAAAGAAAGAAAGAAAGAAAGAAAGAAAGAAAGAAAGAAATGCATTTCAGGAGACGCCTCTGGTGGTTGGGCAGCTGCTTCCCAGCCAGGTAGCCGGTGGGCGCCTCACCTGTGCGGGCACCCCGGAGGCCAGCCCGGGGCCCCGCAGCACAGGAGGGCGAGCCTGAGGCCCCGCGGTCTCCGGGCCCAGAGAAGCTGCTTCCCGTGGCCCCGCCAGGTGACAGCCGTGGAAGGGAGACCCATGGAGCGCTGACTCCCCTCTCCCACCTGAACACGGGACCACACGCATGCCGCAGGGCCGACTTCTGTTCCGTCAGCGTCACACTGGAGACAGCAGTGTCCCTGGGAGCCGAGGACTGAGGAGAACGTTCCAGAAGCATCGCCAGCACCACCAGGCCCGGTGAAGCATGGTGCGGGCGTTAACTGAACTCAGAGAAAGGTGGCACGGGTGCGAGAAGGCGGGAGAGCAGAGCTGAGAGAATTACAGCCAGGCAGTATGGTTGGCGAAATCAGCAGCTCAGTTCAAGGCCCCGGTGACAGCCCGGGGGGAAGGGAGGGAGCTCCAGGAAGGGATGGGAGACCACCGGGACAGACAGACAGGGGAATGAGTGACAATCAAGGATCGGCACAGCAGGGCTGGAGGGGCGAATCCAAGAGAAACAACATACAGAGCACTGAAGAGCGGGTTGGAGCATTCAATGCAGAGCTAACGGCCCAAGAAAGCACAGGTGAGGTTTTCCCAGAGCCCCGGAGCTGATGAGCCCCGACTCGTGCGGAAGAGTCCGGAAGGTCTCATCCAGTCAGCGGAGGAAGATCAACCCTGGCAGTGAGACTGATGCTGGCACATTGCCTGCCTGAAACCCAACCATGAGCGTCTCTGTGAATTATGGTATTTTCATAAAGTAAAATAATATAATAAAATTTACCCTGGATAGGACAGACTGACTCTGAGGACATAGTCAGAGAACTGCGTGCTATCCTCTGAGAAATGTTTTAAATAAAATTTTACTCGACTAAAAATTAATTAAAAATAAGTGCATTTCAGATCCTTGCTTAGTGTGGATATAAAGAGTTCACAAAATAATACTTATTAATGCTACATAAAATAAAATTTGATGTTTTCTGGTCTGATAATGCTGTTGGCGACTTGGTAGGTCCGTTTGCCAGCTCTGATGATGTTGTCCTTGTTCTGAATCTGGTAAACGCAGTTTTAGAGGCTGTGGCCTTACCAGGTCATGGCGTGAGCGTCTGAGTGGGTGACACAGGCCCCTTACAGCCCAGTGTGGGGACGTGCTCTGAGTCCCATCCTCCTTCCCCCCCTCTCCCCGCCGCCATCCTTCCCCCAGGAACACTCTAGTACAGTCTGGTCTCTCTGCTGGTTTTGTAGGGCAGGGACTCTCGGTTCAGTGCCCAGCCCATGGTCAGGGGTGGGGGTCACCAATGAAACAGACCTCTTTAACGTCTTTAACATGCCTTCCAGACAGGGGCTGGGGCCACACTTTCATACCAGGAAGCACTTTGTTTTTCCTATTTTGGGAAAAAAAAAAAAACCCTGATAAATGTGGGAAGATAGTGTGGGTTCTTAAGTCATGTCTTTGAAAGTAATGGCTTATCAATTTTTGTAAATATCAGTGGTTATTAAATCCCTATGATTGCTATACTGTAGCACTGTCGTCCCCCATTCATTGGTTTGACTGGAGCAATAGCACAGCGGGTAGGGCATTTGCCTTGCATGCAGCCGACCCTGTTTCAATTCCTCCATCCCTCTCAGAGAGCCCGGCAAGCTACTGAGAGTATCCCGCCCGCAGGGCAGAGCCTGGCAAGCTCCCCGTGGCGTATTTGATATGCCAAAAACAGTAACAGCAAGTCTCACAATGGAGATGTTACTGATTACTGTACTATTAATAGAAAATATGTTTTTGCACATTTTCACCAGTCTTTGGTTCAGAGATTTTAACGCACCAATGTTACATGTGGTTCTACAGCATGCAGCAGACTTCCCAGCCGCTTCCTGGAAGCGTCTGTCCACCCTGCCCATTCTCAGGCCTCCAGCTCTGTGTCAGCGACAGCACCACTCTCTGTGCTGAGTTCAGAGTTTTTAAGTCCTGACGGCACAGCCTGTGGTCTGGTGCCAGTGGTTGGCAAGACTGAATTGCATCTATGGAAACGCAAATCTATCCTGGGAGGATAGATCTTGGGAGTTCTGTTGCAACTGAAAAAGTTAACTGTGGGTGATGACAGGTGTTACTGCGGTGTCCTAGTCACAATTGACACAACCGCCAAGCACTGGGCTATTCTCCTAAACGGAATAAAGCGCCAGAGACCAGCTAAGCCCTCAATTAAGATAGTGAATGCTCCCATAAGGAAAGAATAACCCTGGTGAGTATACTGTGAGAGGAGAGTAAAGGATGGTAACTGTGTTTTTCCCGTCGCTTCAGAAGAGAGTAAAGGATGGTAACTGTGTTTTCCCGTCGCTTCAGAAGAGAGTAAGGGGTGGTAACTGAGTCTTCCCGCAGGTCGGAGTTCTTCCCGACAGGCTTCTCCTCATGCAGCAGTAACCCCCTTCACCAGTCAGCACGGGAGAGCCCTCTTCTCAAGAGCAGAGAATTCTAGTCTTTTCAAAAGGCAGTTGTTTCCATCTTAACGTCATTTATTGCTATGAAATATTATTTTATTGAACGGCTTCTTGTCACGTGTTCAGTAACTGCATTAATTAGACAGCTTTCCAGAAGGAGGCCCTGGCTTCCACTGGAGAGTTTTACGGGCTCCACGCGCAGCACATGCACACAGCCGGCCTCCCCGGCTCTCTGTGAGGCTTTGAGAGCAGGCCAGGGCCTCCCACCAATTGTTTTATGGGCCCAGTGTAGGGGGAAGCCCCACTGAAGGGGGGGGCATCCTCACACAGACCCAAGGGGTGGGAGGAAGGCTGGGGAGCAGCATTGTTGCTGCTGAGGAATGGGGCGGAGCAGAGCGAGGGACCCCAGACGCTCACGACTCTCAGCCTGGCCCCCATTTCAGAAAAGACTTGAGTTTATTACATTTTGGAGACAAAATCTCACCACAAAAATTATCACTAACTTGAGTACTCAAAGCTTGACACTAGAAAACGAAAGTTTTCCATGTGGTGAAAAAAGAAAACAGATCTAAATATTTTTATGTCTGCCTCCAGGGGAGAGAGGGCATCACGGTTATTGGTGAGCACTCAGTCTCCAAACAAGGTGCTCGGTACCGTGTGCAGAGGTCGAGGACCCAGGAGTTCATCCTCTCTGAACCGCCACACACAAGAAGAAACTCCTCAACTTTAAGGCTGTTTTGTGGCAGGACTGAAGCTCTAAGAGCCGGTCTGAGGCCCTGATGTGTTTTTGCTCAGTTTCAGGCGAGCAGCTGGTTTTCCTCCAGAGACTGAAACATGATGTTTTTAGAAGTACAGTCTACCTCAGCGAGAGCGCCTGCCCAGGCTAACGCCGACATGTGAACAGAATTATTAGAGCTACACTTCAAAAGAAGTGGGGTAGAAATACCGCAAGATCAATCTCCCCTGTCTCCTCAGAGGCTGGGAAAACTGTATGACATATTGATATTTCTTTATGAATTTTGAATTAGCTCTTCAGGAGTCAGTGAAAAAGAAAAAATAAGCAGATTTCTTTTCTAGTAACTGAAGTAAACTCACTTTAAACAATCTCATAATTTAAATAAATAGTCATTCTTTAAAAACGTTTCTTTGCCTGTTACATGTATGCCACATATGATACTTTCTCTGGCGTGTGAGTCTCCATGCTGCCCATCTTATGTCTATTGTGTTAGTCTGTTAGACTAGCAATGCACTTAGAATCGCGATGTGAATAACACAGGCTAGTGTACCGCAAACAGAAATGTTGCAGCACATTTATGTTTGAAGTAAATATCCCAGGCTTATGTTTATGAAAGGAAGTTCTGAAATCATGGCGATTTCCCGGGTTTTCTGATGCGCATTGTGTCGACTTGCCTCTGGCTAACAGAATCTGATCTGAGTGACCACAACAGTAGATGCACAGAGATTATTGAGTAAATTCTCAACACCTGGCTTCAATTTCTTGGCATTCCCACTGGAGAGCAATAAATGATTGAACTTTGCTGGACTTCACTTTCTCAGATAAAATAGAAAAAATTTAGGTCTCGTGAAACTAGGTAATTTCAGAGTGCGGGGTGATATTATAGAGGGTACGGCACTTGCCTTCCACGTGGCCAGCCGGGATCAATCCCCAGAGCCCTGTGTGGTTCTCTACGCCTGCCAGGAATAAGCCCTGGGCACCACTGGCTGTGGTCCCCCAAAACTAACTCCCCGAAGAAAACCTAAAACAAACACAAAACTAGATAATGTCATACAAAATACTGAAATTGGACCCCTATTTTGTACCTTCCACAAAAATCAACTCAGAACAATGTAATCATTTAACATACCCTGGACCCTAAACTCTGAGGAAAAAACATGAATATCTTTATGACATTTATTTTGGCCGTAATTTCATGGACATGGCATTAAAAACCAGGTCCAGGGACTTTATCAAACTTAATAGATTCAGTATAACTTTGAAATTCATAGTAACAAAAATTTGTTTAGCTACTTAGCTAATAAGGTTGGTGTCTTGTTAAAAGTGTATACCAGAATAAGGTGACATTTGGGGAGAATGTTCCTTTAGACACCAAATCGATGTTCTTTCAGAAGTTTCTTCATCTGAATGCTGCTTTTTCAGTAATCTGTTTCTCACACAAAACATCTTTGTTCAAGTGATATTTTTTCAGAAGTGATTCTTGTAGAACCCACAACCAGAAATGTTCATTTCGCACACAGAGAACGGGAGAGGAAGTGGTCCCACGCCCATCGGAGCCCTGTTTGCTCGGACTGTTGCCTGGTATTGGGTCTCAAAGGCACGACGGGGTCTCGGCCTCTTCCTTGATGGTCTTCTGGATGATCTGGGTGGTGTTAGACCTTGGCACAAGGAAGTCTGTGGTGTGGCATGAGCTCCCCTGCAGCTGACTCCCTGGTGGAGTTTCCTTGGCACTGAATTACTGTAGTCACTGTGGGATCTAGGTTAAGCACGCGTGTTTTAAGTAGCAGATTTCACTTTGGGGACTATGGCATCTCTTTCATTTTGGGAAGAAATTATTCTTTCTGACATTGAATTTTCTTTTCTTTTCTGCCCTTATGCCACTTAAAACATTTACCTATGGGGCTGGGGTGAGTGGGTTCAATCCCGGCATCCCATATGGTCCTCTGAGCACTGCCAGGAGTCATTCCTGAATGCGGAGCCAGGAGTAACCCCTGAGCATCACTGCATGTGACCCAAAAAACAAACAAACAAACAAACAGACACACATTTACTTATAGATATTACTCCCATTTGGTAACTATAATTACTTCTCTTCACTTTTTCTGGGACAAAAAAATTAAGTTGGAACTTTAGCATTACTGAAATCATTATAGTACCTTAACTATTCCCTGTCTGTTGACTTATTATCCTTATGTTTCTAAGCAAAACTCTTTACTTGTAACGTGGAAGGAAAAATTAAAGATTATAGCAGATAGGTAACTTATGTAAATCTACTGGCAGCCTTAATTTTGTTTCCTTTTTGGGTCACACCTAGCAATGCACAGTGGTTACCCCTGGCTCTGCACTCAGGAATTACTCCTGGCAGTGCTCAGGGGACCATATGGGATGCTGGGAATCAAACCTGGTCAGCCACGTGCAAGGCAAACGCCCTCCCCGCTGTGTATCGCTCCAGCCCCAGCCTCATTCATTTTAATTTATAGTAGGGACACTTACTTGGTATCATTTGTTTGTTTTTGTGATAAATATATTCTTTCTTGTCCCATCATCATTTGTTGAAATATTGACTCTAGGAAAGGGCAGAGACAAGGGCCTCAGGTTCAGACACAAACGTGTGCAATGAGATGGACGATGAGGGCGTGTCCCAAACTTAGGTAATGAGATTCATAGTTCAGTGGCCTCCTCAACCTTACTTGTCCCTTTTACTCCCAACAGCTCTGGTTTCCTTCTGAGTTTTCCTAAATTTATAGGGAAACTAGCCTTACTTCTCATGTGAAACTTGGTCACTGTGTTGAATTCTTATGACTGTAGTAACAGGTGAGCCTAAATATAATTCATTCAAAGGGGTCATGCACTGTGGTTGAGCATTTAAGAATAATAGTACTTTAATTCTTGACAGATTTGAGAGAGGGAGGTGCTTAGTTTAAGAATTTGTGAAGGCCTGTGTGGGGATAATGAGGAATTGATGTATTTCCTTTTTGCATAAATTAGAATAATTCATTCCACTGAAAAAAATTGTGAGATCCATCAGAGCTTCTGGTGTTACTTTTGTCTTGCTTTCCTAGTTTAGGCCACGTACCCAGAGGTAAGCACTTGTGCTTACGTAAGTCCAGACTTTCTCATCTACTAGGTGAAGTGACTTGGTCAAAAAAAGTGACTATTTGTATAGTCTATATCGGACTATACAAATACCCCTTCTAACATTCTTTCACCTGATGTTCTTATAAATGGACTTATCCTGATTGAGAGGACTATGCCTGCATCCCTTTTCCTATGCAGAGAGATCCATCGTCTTCTCAGTCTTCGGACGTGGACTTCTCTCATTCCACACATCAGTAGCATAAATGCTGCCTGCCTGCAGTCAGTTCCAGTCTCTGGTTGCTTCTTTCTTTTTCACCCCAGAAATAATTGGTTTTTTTTAGAAATGCAAATTTTGAGAGGGCAGTGAAACTAAGAATGATGAGGAGTGATTATTTTCACATTAATCTATAATTAAGAAACAACATGACTCTAGGGAAATGAAGAGTTAATGATGCCAAAGATAAACAATCTATTGCCATAAATCAATTAGTTTTGCTGCTGTTCTATGAACTTCTGCTAGCTTTCTACTAGATTATGTCAGTAAAAATGATTATTTGAAAATAGTTTCACAAATCAGCTCAAAATCTTTTACAGAGTGTTAGAAAAACAACTCAAAGCATGCCTTAACTTTTCTAAGACCATGTCAAATTCACATGTAATGAAATGTATTGAAGTGCTTCAAAACTTGGATACGGTATATGGAATCTTTTTGAGAATTTAAATATTTATTAACATTTTAATTATCTATTTTAAAAGATAGGTAAATAGCCAAGTAGATTTTTAGAACAGAATGGGTTGTGTTGGTTCTTGGTAGAAGGGGAGTGTTTTTTGTGGGAAACACATTTTATTGAATGATGTCAAATGGTGACAATAAAAGCTCATAAAGCAATCAAAGTTTTAGGGGAATCTTGTAAATGGCAATTTGCAGCTCTCCAATCTTATGCAGTAAAGATTACCTGCAAGGCACATTTCTTTCTATTTTCTTTGTTTAGAGAGTGACAGCTTTGATGTGTATCTCTCTATGATGAATGGCTTTGTGAAATGTTAGTTATGAAAAATAGACTCTTCTATGTTACACCACAGGACATTTAGTGTTTTTTTCCTAAATAGCTTTTTCACAAATATTTTCCAAATGTTGTACCAGAACTCTTAACAGTCTTATTGATAAAGATAGATTACATGGCCATGTATTGCTCTATTTTGTTCTGTTCTATTTGTTAGCAAAACTTAAGCAACATGTTTTTCTGCATAATGAAGTATTACTGACATGAAAGATGTTTAAATTTTACGATTTTTGATTCAGGCCAATCATAATATTAGCCTAGAGGAGTTTTCCCAGGCATTCAGATGCATCTGCCGTGTGGAGGGTTTGCTCCAGAGACCTCCTTGTTTTGTTTCTCTCAGAAACACCTTGTTAAATTTGGACATCATGTCCAAAGTCAGCAATGCATGCTGAGCTGAGTGACTTATTTGGCTATACATTGGGCTGCATTTTTTTAAAAAAAGTGTCACTATTTTTATTGAATCTTATAGTGTGATATTGATTTATAGGCGAGTGTGTGTGAGAGAGAATGTGAGGGAGAGGAGTGTTAGAGGGATGCTGGTACGTTTGCTTTTTAATGCAAAAATAGTTGTTTTTTAATAATGCCTTTAAAGTGCCTTTGGATGGATTTCATGAAGTGAACCCTAGAAGATAAAAGAAAATGGATGACCTCAAATTAACTTTTGCATTGACTTTATAAAGCATGTTTACTTTAAGGCATTGCATTCCACTTTGAAATTGTGTTTTTCCCCATGATAGAATAATAGGAGTTACCTTCAAGGAGATATTTCCTGTCACAAGATTAATCTGATAGTTACTTTCTTTGCTTGAAAGAGTTATTTGTATGTAATCCACTCATCAAAAGTCCTTATGTTTCCCTGAGTGTAAGGGTGAGCTCAGCTGAACTGGACACAGGCTTGTGCACAAGAAAAGAGCAATAAAATTCTAGTGGACAAACCAGTTCACTTGTTCCTCACCGTACAAGACATGGCATTGCAGGAGAACTCAGAGCAAGCAGGGTCAGCGGCACAGTGGGAAGAGATGGCATTGTTGAAGAAACGCGTCTGAGATTGCTGTCAAGTACTCAGTAGCCACCTGGTGAGAGATGGGGTCGTCCATTTGCCAGAACTGGTAGGAGTAGATTAGGGAGATAAGATACGAGAAAATGGGTACAGTGGAGGAATGAAGCATCCGTTTGTAAACGTTAATTATGTACAGGAGGAGAGCGGAGAGGTGATGGTCTTAATCAGACGGCCGGCCGGAGAGTCTTTGCTTCCTGCACTGGGTGGGGAGGAGCCTCTCACAGGCAGCGACTAGGAGCTGGGCGTTCTGCAGGCAGCTGGACCTGCTCTGGAGCACTGCGTCTGGGAGCGACCCAGAGAGGGAGGGGCCTAGCGGCTCCCTGGCCGAGGGCATGGAAACAGACAGGCAAATTCCTGGCACCTTGGGCACGTGGAACCCATTGTGTCTGGCGAATACTGGATCCAGAGAAGGAGGGAGACGGGGCTCAAGCAGAAACCCAGAGTGTTTGGGCAGTGTCCCTGGAATGTGGGAACAGGCAGCATCTTATTAACAGAAACTGGGAAGTCGTGAGAAAAGGAGATGCTTGTGGAGAGAAAACACAGAAATGGGGTAAAATGAGCTCCACATGCGCTTTTGGTATCCATCGCTCTAACAGAAAGAGTTTCGTCTGGTTAAAAAGGGGGTTTCAAAAAATATTAGTACCTGCGGGTCTTCTAATGGCGTGTGACACTCTTTCACACATTTCTTAGATCTGGTTTTTGCACACAAAGTTGTGTTCTTGTGTATGATGGCAGGCCAGGTCGTGGTTCATGCCATTTTTTAGGTTCGGCTTTCATTGGCTTATTGTCACTCTTACTGCCATTGTCCTCCCGGCTACGTGGTCATGCCAGTGATGACTTCCATGGCCGTTAGTGCCCCGTATGGAGACGCCCAAGCCCCCACGGCTCTCTTGTCCTTGGTCGCTCTCCCGCCACCCCCCACCCAATGCTGGGCCATTTCAGCTTTGTGTTCAAAGGCCAAAAGTGTGACCGCAGTAGCTAATGTCCACTCCCTCATCTTTGCATGTGAGTGAAATCACCGTCATGCATCACTGTCAACCAACATTCGCACCAGCCACCTGATGCCAGATTTGTACCTGTCACCATTCACTCGAGCACAGTTCCCTTTCCTATTTCTGTGTCTCCTAGCGGTGCCCCTGGACTTCCAGGGCCACTCCTGGCGATGCCCAGGACACCAGGCGACGCCCCCCACGCCCCCAGCCCTGGCCCCGCTGTGTTCCAGCCATGATGAACACCAGCAGTGGGCTCAGGGCTGAGATCTCAGTGCAGTTTCCTGGTGGGGTCTGACTTGCTCTGGGTCGGCTTGCAAATGGACTAGGACGGCCGAGGTTCGTTCTGTAGGAGTCCCACCGGAGCACAACCGGGGAACAGCGTTTGACAAAATACCGTGAAAATACACAGCTGGGAGAACTACCGCCCTTTATCCTTAGATCTTAAAGGATGTTCAGGAGGATGTACAAAGCCTGGTCTCGGGGTGTCCGACTCATCGTTCAGTATTTGTCTGGCGTTTCTTGGCGGGGTGGGGGGTGGCTCTACATTCTCAAATCTCTATATTTACAAATTAAAATTTTCAAATTTCCAAACCTTGCGCTGGTGGATGCACAACTGAGACAGGTCTGCTGGAAGCAGGTGGGCCGTTTGCTGCGTGGTAGGCGCTCCTGGGCCTGGTTTCTCTGCCGCCTCCTGTTCGCCCGGGAGCCCGGCCTGTGTGTCTTGCCGCTTCCATGCTGACTCTGCAGGGACCTGAGTGGCCTCTGCTCGGCAAAGTCTTTTGGCCTCCGTGAGTCTCTTCACTCCCTGTCGGCCTCCTGATGTTCAGCGTTTCCTTCTCCGCTGTCCTAATCTCCTACGCCAACCCCATCTGCTGCTGTGTCCTTGGCCTGACTCCCGGCTTGCTCATCTTTTACGTAGGAAGTGATCCAATGCAAATCTCTCAGTAGAATGTTCCGTAAGGATAGAGAATAGAGTTGCAGCATCGCACGGGAGTTTTCCAGGTGTCCAAGTACGCTTTTGTGGAGTGAGGCACTTTGTAACCCTTAAAATGTTTGAGGTGATTTTAAAACCAGTTTTGTTGACTCTTTGCGACTTGTCTGTCCTTTGATTAATCACCGTTACGAAGACTGGATTGAAGCGACGGTGAGGTTGAGTTCCAGTGAATGTGCTTAGCGAGGTCGGGGACACAAGGGTCACTGCTCAGTTTTCTGAGACAACTGGAGCAATTTCTTTCTTCTAATAAGATGTTGTGTTTTGTGACCTCTGACTTCATGCTGAGTGAATTTGCTAACCCTAGAGCTATAGTCATTCTCTTCTCTCTCTCAGACCATCAGGGCATCAGCTCAGAGCGACAGTCTAGTGGACAGGACGTTTGCCTTGCATGGATCCAACCCAGGTCCGACCCCTGGCATCCCAGATGGTCCCCAAGCTCCCCAGGAGTGATCCCTGAGTGCAGAGCCAGGAGTAAGCCAGACCAGCACTGGGCGTGGCCCCCGAATGAAACAAAACAGAACAAAAACCCCCAAACAGAAACAAAGTCGTTAAGAGGGTGTAGCACGTGGGAGGGTCCACCCGGCAGTGTCCAGAGCTCTCTCCTGACTGTGCGCTCAGGGTCACTCTCTCGGTGCTGGGGACGGAGCCAGACAGCCCCCCGCAAGGCGAGTGCTGGCCTGCCCTGCCAGCCTGATGCATTGTTACACACCTAAGCCTGCTCCGCTTATGAGCCCCCAGGTTCTAAACTGCCACCTTGACGTAAGTTTCCTTATAAAAATGAGGCAAAGTTTAGGTGGGGAAAAAAAGTCAGTGTCCTGTGCTTAATTTTAAAGTCATAAATGACTTTAAGTTCCAGGCCTTGGAGCGTGTTGTCGCTTGGAAGAGTCAACACTGTAGATCTATGCTCTGATTTCGGGGGCCTGGCCTGTTGCTTGGTCTTCCAGCTCTGGCCCTCGAAAGGGGGTGTCTGAGACTCGGGGCTGGCCGAGCCCTCCTGCCGTCCCTGTCACACGTGGCGGCTGCTTCCATCTCTCCGTCCACGCTGGGGTTCTCTGGAAGGCCCTGGGGAAGGCCGAGCTGACGCTGTGTTGGGAGAATCACTTTGTTGGGGTTGGAGAAAGCGGAGGGTGCTCGTGCCTCCTTGTCCCCCGGCCTGTCCTCTGTAGAGGGTGCTCGTGCCTCCTTGTCCCCCGGCCTGTCCTCTGTAGAGGGTGCTCGGGCCTCCTTGTCCCCCGGCCTGGCCTCCGCCCAGACCAGCAGTTCTGACAGCAGCTCAGGGACTGCACGAGCGTCTCCCGCGTGCCCTGTTCCTGGGGGTGTGGGGCAGAGTCGGGATCCTCTGAGCGCAGACTCTCGGGGTCTGCGGACTGGGAGGGTTTGACTCTCGCCCCGGCACTGCCTCGCTCGCCGGCTCTGACCAGGCCGCCGGCGTGTACTGAGCCGGGCGGTGTGAGTGGGAGTTTGGGGACCCTAGAAGCAGAATTCTGTCCCTTCTGAGTCAGGGGTCGCTCCTGTGGCCAGCGCCGCACGCCACGGCCGGTGCAGGCCGGTGCTGGCAGGAGGCTCAGGGCCAGCCCGGCAGCTGCGGCGGGAGAGGAGTAAACGTGCCCGGTGCCGGCGGTTTCCCTTTGTCCCAGTCTCAGCCCTTCTGCCCGCAGGCCCCAGGGAGGGTGTGGGGAGCAGCAGTCCCTGCCAGAGTCACCACGCGTGGGCACGGAGGTTGCGTCTTGCCTTGTGTTCACCGGGGTGGAAGGAATACCTTCGGGAAGTACAAAAGGTGGCACAAATGCATGTTTGCTGAGAGAGCTTGTACACAGAGTTTCCCAAATAGTAATCTGTACTGGAAGACGTGGAGTGGGGAGAGAAAAACCCCACCTGTGTAAATGCTTTTAAAGTCAGCCGTGCTCGTTCACAATGCTATTTAAAAACGCCTTTTAAAAATGACACTTTGGAGGGAAACTGTAACTGTCAATGTGAAGGATGGGATTCTTCTCAGCCGAGCCTGTAAAAATATCCACTGCCATATGTGCAACCGGTTCAAGGCAGTTTATCATAAATAGATGAGGATGTCAAGCCCACGAGCGTGCACGCGCACACCACACACACACACACACCACACACACCACACACCACATACACACACACACACCACACACACACACACACCCCACACACACACACCCCCCACACACACACCACACACACACACCCCACACACACACCACACACACACACCACACACACACACACACCCCACACACACACACCCCCCCACACACACCACACACACACACACACCCCACACACACACCACACACACACACCCCACACACACCCCCCCCCACACACACACCCCCCACACACACACCACACACCACACACACACACACCACACACACCACACACACCACACACACACCACACACACACACACACCCCACACACACACCACACACACACACCACACACACACACACCACACACACACACACACACACAGGTTTTGTCCTCAGAGAAGAAGGTCCATGGTCATAGGAAACAAGACGAGCAGTCCTAGAGCGTCTCCCAGATCAGTGCATCACAAAGTGTGAGCACTACACGAGGGAGCAGTGAGCAGTGGCCTCAGAACGGCACTGGCCAGGCTGGGGCAAGGGAACACGGGGTGTTTTCAGAATTTGCCTGGAGCTTGTGAGAGATGAGGCCTGAGCAAGTGGGTCCTAAGGAAAAACACCCCAAACCAGCCGCTGGGTTTAGACGACGTTGCGGTTGTCAGAGGGAGGTGCAGGGCCGACGGGGTCATGGGGGGTGGGCCCTGTCGGGGTGGGTGGGGGTGCATGGCCGCTGAGGCCTCCGAAGCACCGGGAGACACGCACCGTGGTGTGGACCAGCGTCACGCAGATGACTGGGGGAGCGTGGCATGCCCCGTGCTGCTCAGGGCTGGCTCCCGGCTCTGTGCTCAGCCACCCACGGTGGTGCCGGGGCCTCACGCAGCCGGTCGACTGGTGTGTGCAGGACAGTCCGTGCCCGCGGGGCTGTCCCTCCCGTCCTCAGAAGGAGCCGGTTCTTCTGTTTAATAAGGAGCATGACAGGTCGCATGTGCTGCCCGGGCTGTGCTGCTTGTGCCCACGAGGCCGAGCACAGGCGGTGTCCAAGCACATGTGTCACCCACATCTTCAGATGCGCTCTTTCATGCTTTCCTGTCAAACGCTGGGGTGTGTGCAGGGGTCCCTCTGCCCTTGGAGAAGCCCTACTTCTCTCCTGAGCACAATACTCCTCTCTCTCTCTCTCTCTCTCTCTCTCTCTCTCTCTCTCTCCTCTCTCTCTCTCTCCCTTTCTCTTCTCTTCAGTCTGCAGACCACAGAGAGAGACCTGGGACTTTCTCTCTCTCTCTCCTCTCTCTCTCTCTCTCTCCTCTCACTCTCTCTCCTTTCTCTCTCCTCTCTCCTCTCTCCCTCCCTCCTCTTTCTCTCTCCTCTCTCTATCTCTCTCTCCCCTCTCTCTCCTCTCCTCTCTCCTCTCTCTCCCCTCTCTCCTCTCCTCTCTCTCCTCTCTCTCTCCTCTCTATCTCTCTCTCCCTCTCCTCTCTCTCCTCTCTCTCTCTCCTCTCTCTCCTCTCTCTCTCCTCTCTATCTCTCTCCCTCTCCTCTCTCTCCTCTCTCTCTCCCATCTCTCCTCTCTCTCTCCTCTCTATCTCTCTCTCCCTCTCCTCTCTCTCCTCTCTCTCTCTCCTCTCTCTCCTCTCTCTCTCCTCTCTATCTCTCTCTCCCTCTCCTCTCTCTCTCCTCTCTCTCTTCCTCTCCACACCTTCAAAAACCCTCCAAGAAAATATATTTACTTCAAAAAAATAACTAAAACGAAGAACCACGCTGGTTGAGGTTTTGACATGTAGTGTTCTAGCACCAATCCCACCACGTGCCCAAAGAGATTTCTTTAAAGAAACAAAAGACCCTTCCCCGGAAGAGCAGCACCCGCACACGAGCCGCCAGTGTCCCAGCGGACTGACCACTCAGCCCCGCCCAGGGAGCAGAGCGCGGCAGGCACTGCCCCTCTGGTCACCAGGTCTACACACCCACGGGGGCGGCAGCACTGAGCGGGAGACCCAGACTCCCAGAACCAGACAGGAAAGACCCCGCGCAGACGCAGGCTGGACCGGCCCTGGGACCCGCGGAGGGAGGCGGAGGCTGGGGGTGCAACATTGTATGTCAGAAACCCGCTCTGCGCAACTTTGTAATTGATGGCTCTTTTATACAGTGGAATTGTGGGTGAAAAGTGTCTGCACTCAGAATAGTGTTTAGTTCTCCCTTCCAGAGATAACTGCGGGCATTCCTGTGCGGCTCTTACTTTGCAGCGTGTGTGATTTTGCGTTTTAGATACAAAGGATGTCTGTATAATGCATTTTAATCAAACATGTAACTATTAAAATAATAATCACACATAGGATTTTAAAATATTTTATTTTACTTACAAAATTTGTAATATTTTATAATAAGGATTTTTCCATTCCATTAAATGTTCCTTTATGTTAAATGTCATTTAGTACCTTTACAATTTTTTATTGAGGTACCAGTGTTTACAATATTGTAATTCATTTTTTATGCATAAATCATTTCAGTCCTACCCCACGGCCAGAGAACTCACTTCCCTTGGAACCAGTGTCCCAGGGCCCCTCCCAGCCTCTCTCCCGCCCCACGGAGGCTCCGTTCTAAGACAGAATCTCCAGTTCTGAAGACTTGGGCCATTTGTTATTGCCTTCCTGTTTCCTTATATCCCACATGGGAGAGATATTTTTTTCTAAGATCTATTTTGGGGGTGGTGATACCTGCGTGCATATAGATGAAGCTAAACTTCTGAAGTGCCACAGAATTGTAAGTCACTAATAAAATAGTTAATATATTTTTGTTAAAAAAATGTGGTTTGCAAGGTTGTTCATAATACGATAGTTTCCAGCATTCCGTGTTCCCTCACCAACCCCGCCACCAGTGGGACCTTCCTGCCACCACTGTCTCCAGCTTCCCCCCCAGCCCAAGCCTGCTCCCCTGGCAGGTGCAAAGTAATTTATGTTATAATACTTGTTACAACAAAGTGGTAAGTGGACCTAAAAAGACCATTTCGGTAAGTTTGTGAAAATCGTTGTGTCTCACAATGGTGTGTTCAAGTCCTTTAGAGTAAACCTGAGGATTTGCCGAGCTGTTCGTTGCTGGCTGAACCTTCCGTGTTTCTGTTTGTTGAGTTCATTTGTCTCCTGTGCCACTCCCCACCTAGTTTGGGGTACTCCCACTGGGCCGCGAGTCCTGTGGGGTTTGGAGGTATCACCACAGGGGCACCAGGATCTAAAGACTGGGACCCTTCTGGGCCCGGCCCCTCCTAACACGGCCCGAGAGTTTGCAGTCTGGAGGCGGGGGCACCTCTCCGTCTCATTGGCTTGCCTTGCATCTCTTAGGGCAGGTGCTGTGGGGGCCTGCGGGGGCTCTGAACATGATAACTCTCTCCTTTAATTGCAGGCAGATGCGTTTAAAAATGAATACGGAAATAGCTGTATGCTAATACATTTTAAAATCTACACAAGCTAGTACACAAACTCGTGAGGCTGAGGGGAATGAATTCTAGAATCACAATATCCCGGCCAGCCTCCCAGGTCGCTGGGTCTGGGCAGAGAGCCCCGGGCCCCCTCGGGCGGGCGGGCAGACCCCCCTTTCTGCCTGGGGCCCGGCAGCCCACGGCCCCCGTCCACGGCTGAACCTCATCCGAACGCCAAGCCTTGAGATGGTTCCAGACCCAGGACTCTTGGGCCACGCGACACCCCGGCATGTCCTGGTACTGCCGGCCCAGCGGGGTCACAGCAGGCCTGGTGGGCAGGTCACACGAGACCACCCTGCCCAGGGGCCTGGACAGGAACAGAAGCTCAGCTCCAAGGGCCCGCAGACAGCGGCTTCCGTGACGCCACGTGAGATGTGACAGTGATCACGAACAGACGCGCATAGATCAGAGACTCGACGGTTCCACTTGCCTTTGTGCTGTCACAAACAACACGAAGTGACTCTCTCTGTGCCCGCCTGGGGCAGGCTGGGGGGCGGGGCGGGAAACTGGCTCAGAGTGGGAGGAAGGGCATGCTGGGGCAGGACGGGCACTGGGGCATTAAGCAACCTGGTAGTCAAGGTCCTGTGGCCGCTGTTGTTTTGAATTTAGGAAAAGAGAATTTTAAGAGGAATCTGAAGGGCCCGTGGAAGTCAGGTCCCCGCTCACCGTCTCCGAGGCCTTGGGACTTGGTTGAGACCTCGGCAACCTCCGTTTGGAGTTAATGATGCCGAATGGTTTCTTGATGTCCTACTATATAGTTAATGATCTTATTTGTTAGATATTCACATTCCCCCTTTTTCCTGTTAGAAATGTCCAATCTCTATGGTTCTAGTTTTCTAATTATTTTCTGTTTTCAGGTGTCTAATTATGACCTGATGAAAAACATTCAAGAAGTACAGTTTTATTTTAGCAGACTTCAACTTAATGAAATGGTGTTTGGGGAAAACTAAATAAATATACACATTATAAACCCGGACAGGTTTATACTTGGGGGAGACGGAAGGCATAGTGGCTGTATTTTCCTCTCCAATAATCCAGAATGCTGAATGAATCTGAACTAGCCTAAGTTTTTATCATTACTTCAGTGTGGATGGAGCAAGTTTCTATGTTCGTTTGATTGCCCAGTCTGTAACAGATCTCTCACGACAGACGGTGTTACTGTAAACTGCATTAACTCACCTCCAATACCTTTCTCAGAAATGTCTGCTAGAAGCTCAAGGTCCGGTTCTTACGCACAAAACAGCCTTTCGAGCCTAATCCCTCCGTACGCTGGGCCAGTGATGTATAGAAACACTCCAGGGTACCGTGGCTGCACTCAGCTGAAGAAGAGGGAACCTCTGAGAAGGAAACTCGTGCACCACGCGGAGGATTCTGCACTGCTGTGTGGTAGTGGAAGGTGTTTGCCGCCGTGTAGTTTTGTCTCCCGTGTGGTGTGTGGTTCTTTTAGGTCCAGACTGTGGTGACCAGTGGCTCTCGGTCAGTTCTCCGTCTCCTTTATCCTGCCCCGGAGTGTGTGTGTGTGTGTGTGTGTGTCTGCGTTTGTGTCAGCCGAGTGTGTCTCTGCAAACAGCTGATGGTTCACTTCAGTGCTGGTGGCGCCCACAGATAGTCCCGTGTCTCATCTCCCCGTGGGATGTTGCAGAGATTATATGAAATCACTGTTTCCCTTTAGGGCCAGGTCACAGCAAATTGTCATCTTTGTGGGGTTGATTTTCTAGAGTGTTAAATTGCTGGTTAAAGTTTCTTTCAGTACGAGGCCATTTTCCCCTCTCCTACTCAGCTCGGATACCAAGAACTAATCCGCTGGAGTTTTTCTCTTCTTACCTGAACACACCGGCCCCCGGCCACGTGCATGCCTCTGCCTTTAGGTCAGCGGGAACTTTTCCCAGAGTCGTTTTCCTTCCTCCTCACTCCTGATTTCTCTCAGGAGCAAATGGCAGCATAGTTGAGTCGCTGAAGGTGCTAACCTAAACATCAGTGCCAGGATACGACTGGGACTTAATAGACTAATTAATTTGTCTACTGTACCCCTGGCCTGGGGTTCCATACAGGGGCCCACACTCAGGAAACCGAGTCTGTGCTGCCAAGGAGAGAAATGCAGGACTTGTGCACCCGCGTGCAGCCGATGCCGGCTGCTTTCAGAAAATAGATTTTGAAAGTGGAACTTGACTTGTCACCTGTTTGTTATACGCTGCAGCGTGTTCCCGTGTGTCTTTTTGTTTGTCCCCTTCTCTGAACGTTTTCCGTGTTTCACCTTAGTCCCAGCACCGCTCCCGCCGCCAGGTGTCCGTCGGCCCTGTGGGATTCCGTCACTTCTGTGTTACTCTTTCAGTGTACCGTGTCCTGACAAGAACCTGGTAAACATTTCGGACGGAAAAGGAATTTGAACGATGTTTTAAAAGTATTTGCAGCCAGAGGTGACAGGTCAAAGGGAAGACCACCCCCCAGCTTGCTTGAGACCCCGACTCCGGTCCCCATCCCTGTGCTCCCCCTCCTGCTGCTGGCACCCCTGCGAGTGAGGCCTGCAGGTCCCCACACTCTGAGCCGTCAGTTCTGCACCGCCTGGAAACTCAGGGAGGGGCTCAGCCCCCAGAACCAACAGGGCGTCCCCTGTTAGAAACAAAACCCAAACATAGCCAGTGTTTGCACGATGCATTCCCAACGGGGTACTCACGCTTCTCTCGCGATGAAGACTCACGTCCCTTCCTCCGACCTTCGTCTTCCCACTTTACCTTCGTGTGGGGTCGAGGCTAGACCCCCCTGAGGCGCCCTTGGCGTTGGGCTGCCCTCGGATTCATCGCACTGCACGAGAGCTGGCTGAGTGACTGGGTCAAAGGAGGGCCAACCGTCCTTCTGGGTCCTGAGGCCCTCAGAGGCACTGAGTGAGCCTCTTTCCTGTCAGGGCGTCTCCTGTAAGAGCACTGTGGCATTGTGGTCGTCTGTGAGTTTGGGGGTGCCGCTAGCCCAGCCGTCTCTTCAGCACGGGTGAGGGGTTGTGTCACTCGTCTAGGCACAGCGAGAAGGCAGGGAGGGGGCTGGTCTCCTGGTCTGCCCGGTCCCCTCGGGCGACAGAGCCAGCTCCGAGGTGGGCGAGATGCCTCCTGGGGCTGATGCATACTGAGAGGCCCAGGGCACAGCCAGAGACGAGGCCGTGGCGGAGGCCACGGTCCCCAGCGTCCAGCGCTGGTGTTGAGTCAGCGTCAGGAAGGAAGGGGAGGCCGGGGAGGTCCGTGCGTCTCCCCGAGGGGGCCGGCTGTCACCCGCCTGTCGGCCCCCCGGCCATGCCTGGCTCAGAGGGAGCAGAACACACAGGCACCGCCGTGCAGGGCCGAGGTCGCCCTCTCCGGAGAGACTTTCCTGCAAGCAGTGACAGACTCAGGTGTCCTGTTATGAAAGTATAATTTGGGCCTCACACTGAGTATTCTTTCACATTTGTAGGTTTCCGAGTGGCGCAGAGAGAACACATGGGGAGCGAAGAGCCCTCGTGAGAGCCAGCAGGGGACCGCACGCCAGAGACCCCCACAGCCTCTTGCCTGGTTGGTATTTTCAAAATCATAGTATAGCGGCTGGAGCAATAGCGCAGTGGGGAGGGCGTTTGCCTTGCACGAGACCGACCTGGGTTTAACCCTCAGCATCCCACAGGGTCCCCTGAGCACCACGAGGAGTAATTCCCGAGTGCAGAACCAGGAGTAACCCATGTGCATCGCCGGGTGTGACCCCAAAAGAAAAAAAATCATCATATACCTCATGAAAACAAAATTGGTGATGTTAAGGGGGGAAAACCACAAAATAGTCCTGTGTGCCCTGCTGCGTTATTGTGAGGCTCTCCACAGTATGACGGAGGAGGTCACCCGAGTCTTAGATGAGATAAGGCCTCCGAGCAGTGATTGGGTTGCCGCTTGGAGCCCTAGTGCGGGGGCGAGTCAGAGGCAGAGACCAGACGGGTGGTCCGCCTGCGGACGTCTCCCTGCCCGGCGTGAATCCGGGGGTCCCCGTGGTCCAAGGGGACCCTGAGGAGCAGGTATGCGGTGGGTGTTGGCGGCTGGATGCTGCTATCTCGGGACGTGTCTCTGAAACACACATTCCGAGATCGGCGGGCAGATACGGGAGGTTTCTGGGTCAGCTGTTAAAACATTGATCTCGACCTGTTTCTCCTTGTTTGCACACTGAGACCTGCGCTTGAGAGAGCGAAAGACAGCACACGCGTCCCTGAGCTGGAGCAGCCGTGACTCCTGCGTTCCGAGTCTGGGCGGGCCCTGCTTCTCTCCCCGTTTGCGTTCCTTCGTGCCCAGGCTCCCGTGACGGCTGGGGACCCAGCGTCCCCCACTCCCTCCGGCCGTCCCCGAGGGTGTCCCGCAGTCCTGCTCGTGCCTCCTTCCTGCTCAGGTGGTGGCTTTCTTTGGCAGAGGGGAGCTCTGACCCCCGCTCTCTCCACTCCCCCCGAGGCTCTAGGGCTGCCCCAGTGCCTGGACACTCCGGGCCCTCCTCTCTGCCCCCTCCCCCCCCCCCCGTCCCTTTGCCACTGCCCTGTGTCGTGTGCCTCTAGCCCGCGGACTCTCTGGAGTTCCTTAGTACGTTGCTTTCTTCTTCCCTGTTCCTTCCCTTTTCTACTCTCTGCTCTTGCTTGACTGCCACTCATAACTTAGTGCTCTTTCCTTGGAAGGTTTTGAGTTACCTTTTGGGATACTGTTTTAAATGGTTTTGTCTTCTTTTCACTTCTTCCCTATTTTAGTTTGTTGTTCATGTACAGCAATGCGAGTTTTGAGTGATGACTTTGTAGCCCGCCCCTGGCTGTCCCCACTGGTTCACTGCTCCTGAGGGAGAGTCGGAGGGTTGCTAAGGTCTGCTGTGGATGCCACACCAGCTTCAGAAAGCTGAGACTTGAACCCCTTGCCGGCTGGAGTCCCCGTGGTCCTTGCTCTGGCCTGACTGCTGCGTCACGGCCTTCGGGAACTGCTGGGCCGCAGAGAAGCTGCCGCGCTCTGTCTGCCTGGCGAGGGGAGGCTTCTGCCCGCCTTCACCGGAGAGTGAGCGGGCGGCGGGCTCGGCTCTAAAGGCCGTGGCCCTCTCAGCATGTGTCCCTGCCCTCCCCACCTGCGGAGGGTTGGGTTCCAGTGATGAACATGTTGCATCTTTGCATCTTGCCTGTTTGACCTTCTGTGTCTTTGGGCCAGGGGAGCGGGCTCAACTATTCTCAGCTCTTTGCTCAGGGCCACCTGGGGGGCCCTGGGTGCGAGGGGTTGACTCTAAATCATATGCAGGTTAAGCATGCAGCCTGTTACACCAGCCTCCTGCCCTTTGAGTGTTTATTTGGTCTGGGGGCCATGCCTGGCAGTGCTCCAGGTGACTCCTGGCCCAGTGCTCAGGGATCACTTCTGGCTGACTCCTGGATCTGTGCTCAGCGATCACTCCTGGCAGTGCTCTGGCTGACTCCTGGCCCGGTGCTCAGGGATCACTCCTGGCAGTGCTCCAGGTGACTCCTGGCTCAGTGCTCAGGGATCACTCCTGGCAGTGCTCCAGGTGACTCCTGGCTCAGTGCTCAGGGATCACTCCTGGCAGTGCTCCGGCTGACTCAGGGATCACTCCTGGCAGTGCTCCGGCTGACTCAGGGATCACTCCTGGCAGTGCTCCGGCTGACTCCTGGCCCAGTGCTCAGGGATCACTCCTGGCGTGGCCCTGGAGTCCACACAGCAATCAGACTCAGGCCCTGTGCAAGGCAAGCACCCACCCCGTTGCACTCTTGCCCCCCGCCCCGTGAATCTTTTAAAGGCATATTCTCTTCATCAGCTACTATGGTCATGTGGTTTCCTCTTTCCTTTGGCTGATACAGTGTATCGTATTAATTGAGGTTTGTGACATTGAACCGCCGTCGCCTCCCTGGATTCTACGTGATCAGGGGTTGTGGACGAGGTTCACAGACACTTTGCTGTGGCTCTTGTGCGATGCTCATCAGGGATATGGATCTGTTGTTTTCTTTCCTAGCAGTATTGTAGGATGACATGGGTTTGTCCTCTCAGCCTTGCCGCAGGGAACTTAGTTTACCGTAGAGCAGTGGCCTTTCTGTGTGGACACGGGGGGACAGTTAGCCTTACACAGTGGCCCGGGAACACCGGACGCGAGGGTGCGTGCGAGAGAGAGCTGCCCGAGTGCCCAAGGACAACGGGACGACAGACACAACATTGCGTCTCCCCCTCCCGAGTGCCCAAGGACAACGGGACGACAGGACGCAACATTGCGTCTCCCCCTCCCGCGTGCGTGCGCGTCTCCCCCTCCCGCGTGCGTGCGCCGCCCTTTGTGATATTTACACACTGTTTCTGTCTGCTTCCGGTGCCCACAGGTCACTCACTAGTCACTCCTGGACATGAGCTTTTGTTCTCGGACAGGTTTTTCGTTACAACTTCAGTTTCCTATTCATAATTGTTCATTTTCTTTCTATTTCCTGCTGGTTCCGTTTTGAGAAATTGTATGGTTCTAAGAAGTCACCCATTTCTTAGTTCTCAAGCTTAGTGGCGTGGAGCTTTTAATTTGTTTTTGTTTCACTATTTTTGTTGTTTGGGCCACATGCAACAGTGCTCAGGGATTACCCCTCCTTATGACTCAGGGGTCACTCCTGGTGGGGCTCTGGGAACCCTGTGTGGTGCTCGGGCAGGCCATGTAGGGGCCAGCCCCTTCCCACTGGACACTTGCTGTGGCCCTGGCAGAGAGGACTTTGTACTAGCATCTTCTGCTCTTTCATATGTCTTAGCGTTTGTTGTCATTTTTCTATTTTTGTCCTGATGTGATTTATTTGGGTTCTCTCTCTATATATATTTATATGTATATATGTATATGTATTTTTTCTTTACCTCCTTGTGTGTGATTCTAGGTATGGTTTTGTCAATCTTGTTAATTATTTTAGGGGGAAAATGCTCTCCACTGTTTTCTCAATTTCTTTTTTTTTTTTGGTCTACACCTAGTAATCTTGGGTCTGTTCTCAAGGATACTCCTGGCAGTGCTCAGGGGACCAGGAACCATGTCCATGCGGTGAATTTGAAAGAAGAGTTCATTCCATTGACAAATGTATTTTGCTGTTTTTATGAGCATTTTGATTATTTTAACTATTTACTAAAAATTAGGATGTCATTCAATATTTCTGGCAGAGCTGATTTGGATGCAACATATCCCATAACTTATTGCCCATCAAAATGTTTTTCCCTTCCTCAAATCTGAGTGATAGACTTCCAGGGTGAGGACTTTTGGTTTAAGGTATTTTCATTCATTTCTTTGACTATATCACTTTATTTCCTTCTTGCTCATAGAGTTTTATTTAAGAAGTCTGGTGTGAGTTTAATGTTATTTTTCTGTTTTATAGTTTACTTGTCTCTTGGGTAACGTCTCTCTCTCTGGTTCTTACCCTATTGATTATGTGACAATAATAATAATAATAATCTCTGACTTATTTGTCCCCCCTCCGTGGGCCTCTGGAACAGGGTGTCAGCCTTCCTCAGACTGTTTTCCTTCCCACCAGACATTCCTCTCCCTTGGCCTTGGAGTTCCTATCATTTGGAGGTTGCTCATATTGCAATTGTTTATTAAATTTTCTTCAGCTGAACGTCTTTCTGGAATGCACTGGTTTTGTAGCTTTCTACTTCCTTCACTGATTGGTTGTTTCTAAGTGATCCTTGGTGAATGCCTCAGAGTCTCTACATTACCATGTTGTCTGCAAATAGTGATAGTTGGACTATTCTTTCTCATCTTGCATCCCTTTAACTTCTTTTTCTTGTTTCCCTATGGTGATGAGTACTTTCAATACTCTATTAAATGGCAGTGAAGTGGACATTCTCGAGTTGTGCTTACATCAGGAGGAAGCTTTCGTGAAGTTTTCCATCTCAGCACATGTGGACTGCTATAATGGCTGTTACTGCAACGAGGAATGTTACATCTTGAGGGTTACTTTTAAAACATCATTAATTGATGTTAAATTTTGTAAAAAGCTTTCTCCTAAGGGTTTTTTTTAAATCATAAGTGGATATTTAATTTTTTAAAAAGCTTTCTTTGCAGCGATTGAAATGATCCTATGGTTTTTATCCTTCATTTTGCTGGTGTGGTGTATTAAATTAATTGATTTGCGTATATGGAATTGTACTTGCATCCTGGGGGTGAATCCCACCTGGTTATAATGTATAATTCTTTTGATATGCTGTTAGATTCAATTTGCTAAGATCAATCTTGTCAAAGAATTTTCATTAATATTCCTCAGGTATATTGGTCTGTAACTTCCTGTTTTTGTAACAAAAACTATTGGAATTAGGGTGATGTTGGCCTCATAGAAGCTGTCGTGAGGTATTCCAATTTGGAAGATCTTGCCAGGTATAGCTGGTTAGTCTTCCTTGAAGGTGTGGTAGAACAATTCCATCTGGACCCTCAGAATTGTTTATTGAGAATCAGATACTGCTACACATTTATCTGATAACTAACTACCCTTTGATCATCCCTCTCCTCCATATTTTTTTCCCCTATGAAGTAAGCCAGTTACACAAAGGTTTTTGGGGGAGAACTTATTGTTATTTTAAGTCAATAATATTATTGTAATTGAATTGCTCAGAATATGTTAGACACTATCTGTTAGATTTATTTTTGTGATTTTATAAAGTCAGACTTTTTTTTAATTTTTAAAATTTTATTGAATCACCGTGAGATAGTTACAAGCTTTTATGTTTGGGTTACAATCTCACAATGATCAAATGTGCACTGTTGGAGGGATGGGTGTTTGATCATTTTGATTAAAGTCAGCCTTTTGCAGCATTATATGAGATTCTCAACATGTTTTATTACTGGAAGATCAAAATTGCTATGATTACAGATTAATATTCTGAAAGATTTTGTTTTATCCTTATCAAAATTGTGGAACACATGACAAATGCTTAGAGAGCTGGTCTCTGTCTATTTAACAGCTGACTGTGCGAGTCAACATTTATCATGCACTGTGGCACTGTCGTCCCGCTGTTCATCAATTTGCTGGAGTGGGCACCAGTAATGTCTCCATTGTGAGACCTGTTGTTACTGATTTTGGCTTATGGAATATACCACAGGTAGCTTGCCAGGCTCTGCCTTGTGGGCAGTATGGATTTTATCATATTTATCAGATATTCACTCAGGCTCTTGTAATGCTTCTGATTTTGATCCTTTGTGTTGAATTAAATAGATTTATAAGCTCTAGTCTTTCTTTCTTCTTTTTTTTTTTTATAAGACTAACCCTGTGAGTTCATTCTCATTTCACAATTATCCCCAAGGCTCTTATACTCATAAATCACAGATTTCCTGAGTGTGACTACTCCCCCCACCCCATAGACAGATTGCTTGAATTTTGAGATACTTGCTAGTCGGCACATTATAAGGATATATAAGTGCTTCTTTCCTAGTGCAAAGTTCTTGGGGTAGAATGACAGATGTTTCATTTGGATGCTGGAAATTGTTTAATTTAATATTTCCTTATAAAAATATAAAAATAAAAATATAAAAATATAATATAAATATAAAATATAAAAAATATAAAAATAAAAAGTAAATATTTTTTACTTTTGTTTAAAGTTAATTTTAAATAAATTAAGTTAAATTTAAATGATTGTTGAATTATTAACATTCATCCTTTGGTTCCTTTTTCAATAGATTTCTTTGTGTTTTTAAGAAAAACTTAATTATAATTTTTTGCCTTTTCATTAATCTTTTAATAAACATAAAATCATTGAAACTGAAAAGTAGGCGTGTCCAGTCCCTTACATCTGTTGTTTTGTGTTTTAAGCTATTGCATCTATGTTCAACAGGTGTTCCCCCAGCTGTGTCCAAACGTTTTCTATGATTTAGAATCTTTTTCCACACTTACCTTGTGTTGTATCTGTTTACTCTAAAAGGAGTCTCTAATTAGGTAGCTCTTTTGGACAAACTGCAGATGCAGGAGTCAGAGAGTTTCCGTGATTTTGGAGGGGAAAGAGGAACATTGGGCTGATAAAGTGATTTTTTTTAACGTTGTATACTTTGGCATGCATACTTATGAACAAAGCTTGAATGGCATCAGAATTAATTTTTGCAGCGTGTGAAAATAATGGAAGAGTTTAAATTCCCAGGTTGTAGCGCTTTATTTTCCGTTACAATCAGAAGGACCTCATGTTAAACACTCTGATAAAGAAGACAATATTCCATGCTTTCCTGTCCGTGAAGCTATCTGATTGCTTATCATA
Organism: Sorex araneus; assembly: GCF_027595985.1. Lineage (NCBI taxonomy): Eukaryota > Metazoa > Chordata > Mammalia > Eulipotyphla > Soricidae > Sorex > Sorex araneus. The sequence goes on from NC_073306.1 coordinate 214,984,117, forward strand.
AATGACTGGACATGTAAGATAGTATGTAAAGCGCTACTCCCACACGTGAGGGATGTGTGTCCGCCGTCTCTCCAGGCGGATCTCTCTCACCATCCGCATTCGGTGCTCTCAAGCCGCTGCGTATGGACAGAATCGGACGGCTGTAGGCAGTGGACGGAGAAGGAGGAACCAGGACCAGGCTGCTTGCTGATTAGTTACTGTTTAGTCAGTCTCTCTCTCTCTCTCTCTCTCTCTCTCTCTCTCTCTCTCTTTCCCCCCTCCCTCCCTCCCTCCCTCTCCCTCTCTCTCTCCCTCCCTCTCTCTCTCTCTCTCTCTCTCTCTCTCTCTCTCTCTCTCTCTCTCTCTCTCTCTCTCTCTCTCCCTCATCTCTCGCACTCTTCTTTCCCAGCTCTTCATTCCTCAATCCCTGCTCCCCAGATTCTGCCCTCTGGATTCTGACTCTCCGGATTCAGACTCTCACTTCTTCTCTTGGAGTCTGACCCCCGACTGCTTCTCTTGGATTCTGCCTTGACCCACGACTTCTCACTCCACCCCTGTTTATCTGTCTCTACCTTGCCCTCCTGGCCCAAGCTCCACCGGGTCTGGAAGCAAAAGCAACACAAGGAAGCCCTTCCTCTTAAAGTGTTTTTCCCCTTTAGTTATTTTTGTATGGACACAGTAAGATACACTGAGGCTTGTAGGGCAGCTCTCCTGGCAACATCTTGCCACAGACTCAGACCACAGCACTCAGGCCAGATTAATCACTCCTCACCCTAGCAGGGTCTGAGTCTAGTTATTACTTTTTGGATCATGACAGCATTTGTCCATGACCAAGCTCTTAACTTATAGTTAAGCACTAGGTACTTGGCCAGGCCCATCTCGATGCCAGGGTAGCACACAACTCACCTCTTGCCCTGGGTCTGTCCTGTTCCTCGTCGGGACCCTGCTTTTGGGGGTGCTGGGAAGTAAGGGCAGCTGAGGCTTAGGGGAGAGAACAGATGCCCAGGAGGAAAATATCATGTAGAGTCAAATGACTCCCAGGTTACAAAGCATAGCATTTGCTAAGTCTTCCTGTGTCCATACAAAAGGACATGGCTCTGAATAAACTATGCAAGGAGAAGAGAAAAACGATATTTACAAGTCAACCGAGCACAAAGAAAGAAGTTACAAATAAGCACAGAGGAAAGGGAGCACTGTGATGGGAGTAACCCAATAAACCTAAACTACCTGAGGCTCTGTTATCCTACAATAGTATATGAATATGTCACACTCCTGTCAAGATATCAAAGTTCAGAACTTCTGAATATTTATTTGTTCAGTGCTAAGCTAAGAGTAAGTTCTTCTTCTTTTTTTTTTTTTTTTTTTTTTGCTTTTTGGGTCACACCCGGCGATGCACAGGGGTTACTCCTGGCTCTGCACTCAGGAATTACCCCTGGCCATGCTCAGGGGACCATATGGGATGCTGGGATTTGAACCCGGGTCGGCTGCGTGCAAGGCAAACACCCTACCCGCTGTGCTATCTCTCCAGCCCCCAAGTTCTTCTTTTTGTACTTGTTTTTTAATCAACCAGATAAGTCTCACCTGACAGTAAATTAATCAAAGCTATTTCCCATGCCAGGACGTAGGGTTTGCTTCAGCTACAAGAAATCATGGCTGAACGTCTCAGTTCAAACTGTAGATATCTGTAACAGACACCGTGTCTACATGTCTTCCCAGAACTGGTGTAAGATAGGACCAGGGCTGACTCAGTGGCATGCTTGCCCTCCCGGCACACCTCACTTACACACAGGTGTTGGAAACGTCGCAAGCTTCGGAAAGAGTATGTCCAGGCAGATAAGTGGGCTTATCTGCAGCGTCGAGAGCACTTTGCATTTTGTGGTGAGCACAGAAGGGATAGGAGTCGGGCGATCTCCCTGCCCCTCCGCACAGTCAGGATGCCGAGTTCTGAGCTGAGAGGGTGGGGGCATTGCCAGGCCTTCCTCTCAGTCCCGACTTCTCTTTTACGAGGAAATTGAATCTGTCAGACTCTGCATTGCCCAGGCAGCCCGCCTGTGTGGTCCGGGTGTGGGGGTCGTGGTTGCTCTGCTCCCCCGATGGCTGTGTGACGATGTCGAGCTTTGCTCTTCACCCCGTGTGTGAGCTCCAAACCCCGTCTGAGTAGGAGGGAAGGCGCAGGTCCGTCTGGGGTGCGTGCTCAGTACCTCACGTGTGCTTAGAGAGGGCGTGGCTGGAGTAAGTGAACTCCGCTGTCTTGGCGTTGGGACCCTGGCCCAGAGACACGCTTGTTCCCCCTGGCCCCTAGTTTAGAAAACTGAAGCCAACGACTCTTTACTGACTGGTTCGAGCCTGAAGTGCTCGGGAGTAGATTTGGGTCAGGATGTCGCTCTTGGCAGAGTCCTGACTCAGCTCTCTCCTCAGAATCGCTCACCTGACTCACGGTTATGGTTTGCGTTTTCCTCAGTTCCCAGCAGCGGAAACCATCACGATGGGGCAAATGCACGTGGTAGAAACACTCCATAGTTACGTCTCTGACATCCCTCCAGGGCCTGGAGCAATCGTACAGTGGGTGGGACTCGAACCCTGCAGGCCAACCTGAGCCCACTTTCAGTGCCTCGGTGGGTCTCTGAGTCCTGCAGGGGTGATCGGTGTGAGCAGAGCTGGGCGGAAGCCCTGAGAACCAGGCCCCACCTCCCACCCCCAGAATCAGTGGAAACTTCCCACTTGGGAGACTTTTGGGGTCTGTTCTGTTAATGAATGCACACTCCAAGGAGACAGGCATTCCTCTTCTTCATCCCTCTTTTATATACGTAGGGTCTGAAGCTACTTTACCCTCTGTGCCCTAGCAAGGAAACGAAATTTTTAGCTACAAAGGTAAGCTCCTAAGATGAGTAATGCACAGTTGCTTTGTATTTCTTTCACGATCATGGTTCAATTCACCACGCTTCTTACGCATTCTAAGTTCTCATATCACAACTTAAAGGGAAGTTTAAGTTGTGTTCAAACTTAAATGGTGACCTGTGTCGAAGGTCACTCTGTTTCAGTGACCGTTTACATGGTTTTCCTACAGGAAACTTTCATAGTTTCTTGTTGATGTGTATGATTGTTTTGTACGTTTGTGGGTCAGTCGAGTCTGAGGCACCGAGAGGGGCTTTTTGTGGTTGTTTGGTAGCTCAGTGCTAGTTGAGGCCCCCTGAAGCCTGAACTGAACGGGAACCCTAACCTTAGTGTTTGTCAGGTGACCTGTACACCGGCGTTCATTGGCGAGCTGGAGAGATTTAACGGCTTTGCTGTCTGGGCCGTGTAATAATCCCAGCCTCTCTCCGTGACGTCACTGTCCTCACAGACCTTTCTGGGACTATGAACAGCAGCGCTGCACTGTGCATTCTGACGCACGAACACAACCCCTTTCAGCTCTAAACATGTGATACGGCAGCTTGACGCTTCACAAATGACGCCCAGTTGGGCCGTGAGACTGTTAACGGGTCATGGCATGTGCACACGTACAGCACCCAGAACCCAGCCAGAGCGGGAGGGGTCGCCAGCCCACACACACCCACTGAAAGGCTTTGTCCACCTCTGGATTTTGGAGTGTCAGTGAATTAAGTTGAGGCAGGAGATAGCTAACATGCTGTATTATCCTTTGAAAATTAATCATATTTTCCTGTTAACTGGAGTGCTTCAATCTCCAGCCTTTAAGTTGAACAACAAACAAAAAAAGATAGTTTTGTCCTTGAAGACCAAAACCAGAAATATCTGTTATCATCAAGGTAAGAAACTGATATGATAATGGGGGTGGAAAGGTTTTGATTTTATATGAAGTATAGTTTATGAATATTTCAGCAAAACTTTAATTTTTAGATAGTTTCTCTACACTTTTGATTGGGAATTAACTGATTGTAACATATTCTAAGTGGTTTTTTTGTTTCCTATGAAGTTGAAGGGAGGAAATACGGATTTAGAGGATATCAGACTTCGTGTTTGTCAGGGATACTAATTGTAAACTTCTATTTTGCCACTGTTTTCATGTGTTACATACTTTGAATCTGAGTTTTATGGATGAGACATTTAATATATTGAGGAGAAGCTCTGGAAATATCATTTACAATACAATTTTTTACAGAAGGCACGAGTGCAAATTTGAAACAAGCTACAGAAAATTTGTTAGTGCAAAGATTTTAATTTATGATACTGTTTCAAAGAATAGCACTGTAGCACTGTCGTCCCGTTGTTCATCGATTTGCTCACCATAATGTCTCCATTGTGAATCTTGTTGTTACTCTTTCTGGCATATCAGTATGCCACGGGTAGCTTGCCAGGCTCTGCCGTGTGGGCCGGATACTCTCAGTAGCTTGTCGGGCTCTCCGAGAGGGCGGAGGAATCTTACCAGGGCCAGAGGAATCGAACCTGGGTCAGCTGTGTGCAAGGCAAACACCCTACCTGCTGTGCTATCGTTCCAGTCCGTTTCAAAGAATATACTATGAATTATGAGTTTACATTATCTCTAGCATAATCACTAAGTTAATTAGTTCAGTTAGGCAAAGATGTCATTAAGTAAATATGCTGTTTCCTTTCAAATATTTCTTACCAGAGAGTTCTAATTAAAATTAATTATTTAAAATTCTTTAGTGGTCTCTTTCCTGAGTGGTGCTGGGCTCATCTGCACTGCACATACCCCTACAGTGCTCGGTCAGCCCTGTGGGTTTGACCTCAGGCCCTGTGCTTACCCCACAGGGTGACTCTGGATCCAGTGCTCCAGGCCCCTGAGAGTTCTCTTCCCAGCCTCCTGTCAAATGCTGCACTTGGAAATTAAAACCCCCGGGTTTTTTCCTGCTCTTCAGAAGGAGAAGGCCTGAGATTAATAGATAAGATGTGTGGGTATTCCTATGACTCAGTTTGATTGAGTCACTGAGAAAGGGGAGACCTCGGGTACACTGAGTAGGTCTGGAAAGAAATTCTAAAAACAGACATTGAGTGAAGTCGCTAATTAGTGATTCCTCTCAGCTGAGAGAACCCCGGGGTCTCGGTTGGCTTCCCGTGAGTAACCTGCTGGTCGTGCCGTGGGGATGCCCGAGTTAAACGTGCGTCAGCGAATGGCTGAGCACGGGGTCCCGTCTGCCGGGGTCTGATCGGGCAGCAGTGCGGGGCCTGGGCACCTCGGCCCACCCACCCCTGTCCCCTGTGCCCACGGCACGGCCCAAGGCAGGTGGGCAGTGAGGGGCCTCGGGTCTTGGGGAGGACAGCGCGAGGCCTCCTGTCCTCCCGCGAGAGACTCCCGGTGCTTCTCCTCAGGCGTCCTGGGAACCTGGACGGCTCTGAGAAACAGGACGAGTTGAACGGAAACGTTTGCTCTGTGGGACGCGCACGCGATGGTCATCCACGCGCTCCGGAGGCTGTGAACCTTTCTCTGAAGAAAGTGACGTTCAGTTAGAGCAGATGTTACACCGGATACAGAGTCTCGACGTCGATTCAGCCCCAGTGACGATATCAGGTAGGAATCAGCACACCTGTTTTGTAGATGAAACACAGAATCTTTTTCTTTTCTTCCGCTACACAAGGCGGTGCTCAAGGCTGATTCCTGGCTCCACGCCGAGGAATCATTCCTAGCCGGGCTCAGGGACCATGTTCTGGGGACGGAGCCCAGGCTGGGCCAGTACCCACTGTGCTGTTTCTCCAGCTCCCCAAAATCGACTCGAGGTGAAGAAATTCACTTAAGAAAATAATGGTCTGAAAATTTGTCACCCCTATTGAGGTATGATTACAAAACCAAAACTACTTTGCTCTCCCATTAAAACAGTCTGATCCCAACCTCTAAATATCAAACAGTCCCATAAAAATGTCATAAATCTGAGTACATTGGCTAGTGTGAGTTCTTTCTCTTATAAAAGAAAATTATAGCGAAAACTTCAAAAATTTAAAAGAAAAGGAAATTAGCTGAAATCCTACGATGGTCTCCCTTTGATATCATCTGCTGATAAAAGCATAAAATCTGTTTTGTAAAGGGCATATCAAGCAATATCTTAATAGCAACGAAGCAGGAAATGTAATAAACACTGAAATGAAAGTCCAAATGAGATGGGTTTGTTCCCTACAGTAGGATTTCTGAATATAAATGCACACACACACACACACACACACACACACACACACACACGCACACACAGCAGAAGAGACAGAAGAAGTGCAGAAGTGACTTGGCTGCACGAGGCACTCTGCTCTCTGCTTGATCGTGAAACCAAGAACTTTCATACTTAGTTGGTATAAATTTGCTATTAAAAATTATAGTTTCCTTTGAGTGCTAGTGGATGAGAAAGACCCAAGGGAGAGGCAGGGAAAATTAACTCATACATCTTTTCTATTAAAGTGTTTTAAATAACCCGTTTCAATGCTTCTGCATCTACGCTGCAGCTCAGTAGGATAATTTTCTCTGAGTAATAACAATCTGTGCTTGTAATACAATTTACATTTCCGAATGAACAAATGGATTTTCACTTATAAACAAATCAGGGATCTAAGTCCCTCCTCAGGAAGGAAAACAGTCTCTCGGGAGGAGTCGTCACCTTTTACTCCGTTCAGAATATGCTGCCTTGGTTAAAAGCACTTGTCCTCGGTTTTCTCAAACGCGGACGGTCAGCAGCGCGCCTTTCGCTGGCCTCGTTCCCATGGTCAGAGGACACTAGTGGACAGAACAAAGTCCTATGACGGGTGAGCTCTGTGGGAAGCAGGGCCGGCCCTGTGTCCTCTGCTGGTCTTGCTGGTCTTATCGCTGTGCTCTGCACAAGCACGGGTGGATGGATGCCACAGTAAAATCAGGCTAACACTCAGCTTTCTTCAGCTTAACACACACACACACTCATGCACACACACACACTCATGCACACACTAACACACACTCAAATACACATACATGAATGTACTGGCTGTGGACACACGGTCACACGCTCACACTCGAACATACACTGTCTCTCTCACACACACATAAACACCAGGAGACTGTCCTTCTGCTCAGACTCAAGAACGGTCACTTCCAGTTTACAAGTAACGAGACTGGAGCTCGGGAGCTTGTAGCAGTTGCCAAATATGCTCTTGTGGACACCGTGGCTCGTGCCGAAGCAGCCACGCGTCCTGAGCGTCCCCGGGGCCCGGGGCCTCAGTTTGTCCTGCCACCTGCTGAGGCCAATGTGATGAAGAGCATAATGTTCTTTTTTTCTACTTATTTTTAACTAAATAAATTAAAATTATTTTTATTTTAATGGATCACCGTGAGATAGAGTAGAATGTTTTACACTCTAACTTCATTTATTTTTTCCCTGAGTCTTTGAGAGGGTTTTAAGTAGTGCAAATAGAAGTATAATAAATTAATGATCATTTTGAATTGATTGTTTTTTGATTGTTTCTAGATGTTAGTTAGGGAGCTTAGTATTTCAGATCATCATCATCATCATCATCATTCCATTGATCATTGATTCTCTCCAGCGGTCTCAGTACCGTCTCCATTCATCCCAGCCCTGAGATTTTAGCAGCCTCTCTTTACTCGTCCTTCCCAATGGTGCCACATTGAAGGCTCTTTCAGGGTCAGGGGAATGAGACCCATCATTGTTATTGGTTCTGGCATATGAATATGCCACAGGGAGCTTGCCAGGCTCTCCCATGAGGGCAGGAAACTTTCAGTAGCTTGCCAGGGAGGGAGAACTGAGAGGGAGAACTAGGCTATCAGATGTCGCTTCTGGGAGCTTGGTTTTAAGTCTCTGGATGTTGGTCGTTGGTGGGATTACACGGCGCCAGGGACAGTTTCTGGGTGTGACTGCCTAGCTACTGGAAAATGGGGGATCTGGGTGGAAGAGGCCCAGTCCTGATCTGAGCAGGCTTGGAGATCACAGCCCCGGGTCCCACACACCTGGGTTCCAGCCACAGCCATGCTCAAGGCTCACTCATGAAGGAGCCGGCAGAGGAACCCATTTCTAGGATCTCTTTATTAAGTTCTGACCTTAAGAATTATAAGCAAAAGACAAACAAGCAATCTGTTTGAAATTACTCAATTAAGGGGTCAGGGCAATAGTACAGTGGGTGAGGGGCTGCCTCGCACACAGCTGACCCAGGGCCCATCTCCAGCGTTCCATACGGTCCCGTGCACTGCCAGGAGTGATTCCTGAGTGTAGAGCCAGGTGTGCCCCAGGAAGCAAAAACCAAAAATAAGTACTCAGTTAAGTGGCAAGACCAGCACGTAAACCACTCAAGTTAATACCAAGTCCACTTTCTTAGTGCTCCTGCTGCCTCCCTCTGACTGGCCAGATTCTTGTTTCTACAAATCTACACGAGAAGACTCAACCATCTAAATTTATGCACACACCTGCAGTCAGTACTTCCCTTTGCTCCTAAGTAACTTAGTGTGTGTCTCTGAGTACAACCCACAATGATCAATGTTAGCCAAAATTTCCTTTACTCTAAATTTCCTAGACTGTGAATCTATAAATCTGCACCAGTGTAGTAGCTACAGTTAGGAAGAAGCATTTGATTTAATCAGCAGCAGCAAATAACGGAATACATAGAAAATAAGCACTTCTGAGCTCCTTTTCCATTCAGAAACATTAATGCCAAGTCCCTCTGTCACAGAGAAAGCAGCCCAGGTTATCTGGGAGGGCTCCTGGCTCTGTGCTCAGGGACCGCGCCTGGAGGTCTCGGGAGCCGTGTGGGGTGTCGGGATTGACCCAGGTGGGCTGTGTGCAGGTGAGCGTGCTCCCCACTGCACTCCCCCCCCTGCTGCGTTGGATTCTGCCTTCTCTGTGTTCCTCCTCCCCGCCGCTCTAGGCCACCGCGTTTCCTATTAGTGACTTCTCTGTTTTCAGATTGCTGTTAGGAATCAGCGCGTTTGGCCCAGGGCAAACTCTGCCTTCAGCACTTCTGTGTGTGGTTGTGAGTCCGGACCCAACTTCTCCTCCCACCTCTCTGAAAGGAGACTTCCACGGTGCTTCCCTCTGTTGTGTCTGCATTTCCACTCACCAGACGAATGAGGGGTGGCATTTGTTCTTCGTAGCATTCATTCCTGTAACACACCCCTGGATGTTCATCCATCCCTTGGAAATAGTGGTGTGTGTGTGTGTGTGTGTGTGTGAGTGAGTATGTGTGAGTGTGTGTGTGAGTGTGTGTGAGTGTATGTAAGTGTGTGTGAGTGTGTGTAAGAGTGTGTGAGTGTGTGAGTGTGTGTGTGAGTGTGTCTGTGTGTGAGTGAGTGTGAGAGTGTGAGTGTGTGAGTGTGTGTGAGAGTATGAGTATGACTGTGTGTGAGTGTGTGAGTGTGTGTGAGTGTGTGAGTGCGTGTGTGAGTGTATGTATGTGAGTGTGTCTATGTGTGTGAGTGTGTGTAAGTGTGTGTGAGTGTGTCTATGTGTGTCTGAGTGTGTGTGAGTATGTGTGAGTGTGTGTGTGTGAGTGTGTGTTTAGTTTTATCCTCCATCCCGGAGAATGGGGATCGGGTGGGGGCTGAGTCAGAACCTTCCCTCCCTTCCCTGGTCAAGCCCAACGTTCACGTCCTGGGTGCCGAGTGCAGCTGCCTCCTGAGCTCCCGGGCGGGGGCGTCCGCCCGACTCAGCGATCACCCGCCGCCTGCAGCTCTCCCCGCACTGCAGTTAGTTCTGCTGCCACTTCAGGCGCGCACGGAGCCACCCCCGCCCGGGACTCTGCTCCTGGACAGTCTGGAGACCGCAGAGCCCTGTGGGGCCACCACGGGGCACGCGTGAGCCGACAGAGAGACGCTTAATGTGGCACTAAAGTGTATGGACTAGGACCCAAAACCTCTGGACTCGAAGGCGCTGCTCTGCTTTATTTCATTTGCTTGGGGGTGGGAGGGGAGGGCTCCGCAAGCAGTGCTCGTAGGCTTGGGGGCCTCTGCCCAGGGCCCTGGGCTGGGTTCCGCAGGCTCTGTGCCTGGTCCTCGCAGTGCCCCAGGCCCCGGTGACGTGCGTGGGGCCCTTCAGCCACCCCTGGTGCGGCCTGGCGAGCGGGCCCCTCGGAGGAGGCTCAGACCTGTGGGCTGGCGTGAAGCTGAGCCCTGGCCCTTTGGGCAGGTTCCCTGCACCCCACTCAGCCCCGATTCCCCGTGACCTCGGGAAGGTGGCTCAGCCTTCCGTGCCTCGTTTTCCCCTAGTGTACCTGTACCGCCAAGGCACACTGTGACTCCCAAGCGGGCCCACAGGAAACACCTCTGGGGCGTCAGGGACTCTGGGCTCCCGCCGTGTCCGGGGTTGGTTACGTGCGGTAAAACTCACTGGTTCCTTCCAGTCACGGCACAAGGCCCGTGAGTGAGAGCCGCTTCCTAGCCCCCCACCGGGTCTCCCTGCCCGACCCCGAGCCCTTCCCCTCTCTGGGGTCCGGGGGGCAGGCAGGAGAGCAGCTGGTGCCGTGGGCCGACGGGGCCCCCCAGAGCCATGCTCTCCGCCTCTGTTCCCGGACGCCCCCGCCCAGCCCGTCTCTGGGGGCTCCTGAGCTGTGGAGGCCCGTCTGGGACGCTGCTCGCAGGAGGCCCCCGGCTGCTCTCCTCAGAGCTGGGGGCTGGGGGCGCACACAGGGCAGCAGCCCAGAGTCTGAGGAGTCTCCGCCCCACTGGCGACTCCCGAGTAGCACGTGCCACCAGGCTGTTGGCTGTACCCGGGCTGACGGGCACCAGCAGGCGGGCCGAGCCCTGTCTGTCAGAGTCGGGTCAGGGAGAAGCGGCTTTCCGGGGGCGCAGGCCTGAGGCGGGCTGGGCGGGCCGTGAGGACGCGGGTCCGTGAGGCGTGAGCTAGGAGGATCCCAATGCAAGTCGGAAACTTAATGGCAGTCACATAAAAAAGCAGATCCAAAGAAGATGCCAATTTTTTTTATTTACTTGTGGTCGTGATTACAAGTTTTGCTTCATTTTAGAAGGTCACCGTAAAACGCGAACTTTGGCAGTTCCTTGAGCTCCAGCATTTTGAAGTGACGCTGTATCATATTTTCTTAATCGTGTCTGTAATCTTCCTTGTTAAGTAGAAGTTGTTTCCATGACAGAGCCCTTCCCATAAAGACACAACGTAATTATCAAAAACAACAGAAAAAGATAGAAAGGCTTTCATGTTGCGGAATGCAGAGGAGCTTATTTTTTAATTTTACAACGTCTTTTAAATTCAGTCAACATGCCAAACATTAATGGTCTCTTATTTAATTTTCTTTCGTCTGATTAGAAGCAACTGGTAAAGTTCATCTTTAGTGAGAGAAAAAAAATGGAGCACTGAGGTTGCAGAATGTTTAGAGGGGCAGAGCTCTGGATTTAATTTCGAGATAGAAGAAATTTCTAGCTGAGATGTAATTTGGGTGCCGGTAATAGAATAAAATTTGCTTTTTAACACTCTTGATAGACTTAACATGCACTTCTCAAACTTTGTAACATAAATTGTGGTTTATCAGCAAATACCATCAGTGATTTGATTTCCCCCTAGTTGTCCTTTGGTGGGAATAGGCTTTGATTTTTATTGTGCTGTTTAAAGGAGAAAATAATTGAAATTAATCTGTCATGCTTTTTACTCATCAAAGAGATTGTCTCCATTTCGGTTTGATTTGTTAGCAGCTGTGCTTCCCTAATGAGATGTAGACTGTATTCTTCTGACATCAAAGAAAATCTTTACTTCTAATAGAAATTAAAATTACTCAAGGGAGGTAAATACAGACAAATTCAATTATGGTAAAAGTTGGAAGTCTTTTAAATTGTGATTTACCATATTGATGCATACGGCATTCAGAGATTGATAGTCGTTTATTCATGTGCCAGAATAAAAAATGCGCAGTGTTCCTTTACTGGGAGCCATGCTTCACGCGGGCGAGTGAGTGCAGCAACCCTCCCTCTCGTTCAGGCCCTGCTCTGAGCTCCCCTTGGCAGTCTGTGCCGGAGCCCGGCTGTGAAACTCGATGCTTTGCCCGAGAGACCAGCTGCCGTGGCGGTCTGTGAGTGCGGCTGTACGGTGCGGGGCTGATTTCTGCTTTATGGACGCTCTGAGTGCAGGGGGGTGCCTCTAGGCAATACGTGTGAGGGAGAAGCGGAGGGACAGTCCTGTGACTCTTCTTACTCACCTCGTGTTTTGCCTCACAGGTCTTGCTGGTTGAAATAATCTCTAAACTCGCTAAGGTTCTGTCCCCCCTCATTCTCTCTCTCTCTCTCTTTCTCTCTCTCTCTCTCTCTCTCTCTCTCTCTCCCTTCCTCTTTCTCTCTCTCTGTCTCTCTCCCTCTCTCTCCCCTCTCTCTCCCTTCCCCCCTCTCTCTCTCCCCCTCTCCCTCTCTCTCTCCCGACCCCTCTCTCCCCCTCCCCCCCCTCTCTCTCCCTTGTCTGCTCTGCAGCTTTGGTGAGAAATGGTCTCTGACTGCCTCCTTCCCTGCACTTCTTTCGTTCACCTCGGGGAAGCTTTGTAGGTGATTTTGATGCCATCCACATTCATCTTGTACTCTATTCTTGAGGGAACATAACTTTAGCAGGAGTTGAAGTATTTAATATAGAATGCTAGGGTATAATATTCATACTTCAGACATGAGAGGTATGAGACATGCCTTTAAAAGGGTGAAATGCTATCGACTCTCAGATGTACCCTTTGCAAGAATGTTAACTTGCTCACAGCAGCAACAAAATCAACACCAAGCACAGGATTGCATGTCAGTGAACTATAACTTTTATTAGGTTCTAACCACTGTGGGTTGTCACTCACAGTTGATATGAAGTGATTAAAATGGTTAGTAGGTATGGAATCAAGATAAATCTCCTTTTGGGCATTCTTTGAGCATTTCCAAAAACATCTCTTCTGAAAAGGCATTATTAACTATGGGACCTAAGTTGCTATGTGTTATTAATACATACATATACATATATGTATGTGTGTATATATGTAATACATGTTTTTTTACACACACATACACACATGCATATGTGTGTGGAAAAGAAATGGATAAAAGTTTGTTCTCACTTTCCCGTTGATTCGCTCATCGTCTGCAGCCCTCACCTGACAGAGTGGCACCGTGGCATGTGGCGTGCTGGTCAGCTGGCCTGCAGGACGCTGGGCAGAGCTGCTTTTGCCCGTTGAGCCTCTCTGGGCAGGGAGGCCTTGGTGGAGGGGTCCAGGCTCACGACCCAGCTGCCCGGTGATGAGATACCGACAGAGTCGGGCTCGGTGCAGCTCTGTGTGGAAGGGTTGGTTCTGCGAGAGAGAGGCGGAGGGAGGGAGGTGTCCCCACACAGCCCCCGCTCTGCCGCCAGCCCACGTGATAGGGCGGTGACCTCCGTCAGACCTTCTCTCCACTCTGGGCTGCTTGTGTTTCCAGCGCTTTGAAAGGCTCCCGTTCGTTCACTCACAGAAGGTGCACAGGATTCGGGGCCATGAAGGAGAGGCTGGCGGCTCCTCTTCAGGTGCTCGGCTGGCATCGATGCCGGAATAAGTAGCTTCAGTGACAATGGAATAAGAGGGTCTGTCCCAGGCTCCTGTGTCAGATGTCAGGACAGGTCAGAGGAGAACTCTTGAGTTTCGTATTAGGGATGGGTGTGGAGATGCGGGTTTAATCCGCAGGATTATGGGCCAGGATTTATAAGGTCATGTTTAGAGTGTTGAAAACAGGCACAGCATGGACAGAAAAGAGTGAGAAGGCTGGTACCGTAGGGCCAGAACTTCGTGTCTGGAAACCAAGGCGGGAGGGAAGGTGGATGCTGGAGGTGCTGGAAAAAGCCAGGCCGGGATGTTTGAACTCGTGTTAAAAACCTGAACTGGAGACTAGTAGGAAATGAATTCTAGGAGGCCAGAGATACTGCTTCACTGTAAAAGTTTCAGCTCGTTTCTAAAAGTATTGGAAAATTGACAAACGTTCGCATTTTCACATGGGGTTGAGTACTGCTTTGATGCATTTGAAATGCTCTTGCTGTACTCCAGAAAATGGTATCACTTATTAAAGGAAATTAGTAGATGGTGCTTGTGACCTCCTAGGGCAGATGGGCACCTTGGAAAATGCATCTCGGGGGTCTGGTGCCAGCAGGTCAGCCTGTACCTGCGGGTCGAGTGTGTCGGTACTGATGTGCCTTCAGACTTCCAGATACCCCAAAGTTGCTGCTGCACCTTTGGCCAGATCCCAACAACTTGGGGCCTAGTTTATTAAGAATTAAACAGCCAAAAGTTACCCACAAACCACCTCCGGCTCAGCTATATAAGCTCATTTATTGGCCTTATTTCAGAGACCCATAAATCTCAGAAGAGATCAAAAGACGCAGTTAGAGCCTGTAACGCAGAGGTAGCGGGAACCGTGACTGAGAGCTCCAGGCCCGCTTGGATCAGGACTCGGCCTCCTCCCCCCAGGTCCCCAGTTTTCCAGTAGCTTGGCAGTCACACCCGCAAACTGCCTCTGGCGCCATGTAATCTCAGCAACGGCCCAAACCCAGGGACTATAAACTGAAACTCCTGAGAGAGAGCACCGCAGAATGCCCTGACCCCGAGCCAGCCTGTCTGCACCGGGGTGTCCCAGACGGGGGTGGGTGAGACCCCTCCCCGCCCCGATGGTCCCAGCTCCAGCAGCCACAAACCCCCACAAACCAACTGCCACCACGCTCCCGGCCGCTCCCCACGCGCTCAGTCCAAGCCTCACACATGAGTGAAGTCCCACAGAACCAGGGTACTGCAGAACTTGGTGACCTTGAACTCTGGGCTCAACGGGACCAGGAGCAGAGACCCTCTGCCCGCTTTCCCCAGTCCCCGGTGACCCAGGGGCCACGCCCATAAGCCACCTCCTGCTGGCACCAGGTAATCTCCCCGTCAGCCACCCTCCAGATCGCACGGCTGCGTCTCTCAAAAGGGAGCATGACCTGAGGCCCCCATAACTGAGCCACTGGTCTCACAGGGGCGCCCCAGAGGGGCTGGGTGAGAGCCCTCCCGCCCCAAGGGACCCAGCTCCTGCAGCCAAAACCTCCACAGCCCAACTGCCGCCACCTCAAGGCAGCTCCCCACACGCTGGGGCTGAGCCTCACATACGAGTAAACATATTCCTGGACCTCGTGCCGCGACACATCATAAAACACTCGCTACCCGTGCTCCATAATCACCACGCCACGTTTGATGGGGTTCAGATAGCGGGCAACAAATCATAGAGGGAAATATATCCATATATATGTGCATATATGCATGTTTTCAGACATATGTATACCAAGGCTCACATCACCCAAACCTTGACAACATGTTAGGGATACCCTACAGAATGTCTCCTATAATGGTCCTGCCACAACAGAACAGCCTTCACACTGTTTCCCAGATGAACGCCTTTTTGTAAGCATGTTCAGCAGTTCCTCATAGCAGACAATATGAGATACACTATTTTGGTTGTGTTTTGGGACAGAGATATCCCAGACTGGGTGGTGGGAAGGTATCCTGGTGGTGGGATGGGCGTTTGAATATTGAATGCAATCAAACACTGTGAACTAACTTGTAAAATTAAGAAATAAAAAAAGCGGCTGGAGTGATAGCACAGTGGGTAGGGCGTTTGCTTTGCACGCGGCCGACCCGGGTTCGATTCCCAGCACCCCATATGGTCCCCTGAGCACTGCCAGGGGTAATTCCTGAGTGCAGAGCCAGGAATAACCCCTGTGCATTGCCGGGTGTGACCCAAAAAGCAAAAAAAAAAAAGAGAGAGAGAGAAAAAAAGTAATGTGGAGCTTATGCCCAATTCAATCAGCTTAATCAATGGCTGAATAAACAGCAACGCTCCTACATTATAACAAAAAAAAATAAAGAAAAATAAAACACGTCTTATGGGCTCACTCCTACCCACTGTCCTGATAGGGTAGGGATAGAGTAAGCCTCAGTCCCTTCTGCTGAGCCATCAGGCTGGTCTCAGACTTCCCGGACAGTTGGAAAACTTCTGACAGAGATGCCTGAAGTTGTCGATCCTTGGATTTTTAAAATATTTCAGACCTCTCACATTTCTTTTAAATATTTTTACCATTATTATTGTCTGAGAGACATTGGCTATCATTATAAGGACAAAATTCTTGCTGGAAATGTAATATAAAATTTCATTACAAAATATGTAGTTGAGTTCCATTTCATAAAGTTAATTTACTTCACAGAACTACGGAAATGCTTTGGTTAGTGGAAGTTTTTTGATCTCCGATTAAAATGTCAGGTAATAAAAATACTATGCAAGTTGAGATCTATCTGAAATAAAATCTAGGGTAGAAATGACTATAGTTGTAACTTGAGAGTATATTTTTTATTACTAATAGTTTTTGAAATTGCCTTAAGAGTGAAAAACAAAAATAAAAAATCATTAATATAAGACATAACTTAAATACTAGTTTGAACAGTTTAAATTTTAAGGGTCTATCCACGTGTGTTTTCAGTATTGAAGTGAAAGCCTAATAGTGCTTGAATTATTACTTAAATGAAGATGTACCAACACATGTTCAGTCATTATATGATTCTAATGATCAATCTCTCATAACTTAACTTACCAGATTGTTTGAGAGACTTAATTTTCATCTCCTCTTAAAGGTTCAGAAACTTTGTAAAATTTTTGCGTTATGATGGTAGTTTTATTCAAAGTTATCCTTTAGGAAAGAGCAAATTATTTCACAGTGAAAGGAAATATTCTGTTACCAACTCCCAGTAAAATGTCTCTTCATTACGAACTGACTGTTATTTTCTTCAAGTGTAACTTCAACACAGCACAAACCTCCTGGATGCTGGACTCTTTGGGAGATCTTTGGAAATTGTTGTTTTTTCCTGTTTTTTATGTAGGTGAACCATTCTCCAGGACCACCAGAGTAAGCAGGCAAGTAGTTTCCTATGTCCCCATTCTGGGGGGATAAGTGATACCAATGTTGTAACAGAAGTAAAAACTGTTTGGCATTCTGAAGCAAATTAGGTCGAAGGGTCTGCTTTAATTTCAAAAACAAAAGCTCTACTGTTTCTAGCCAGAAAACCAAATATCTTGGAGTTAAACATGGAAAATGTTTATAGTGTTGTATAGTTTTATTACTTGAGACAGAAGGAAAACAATTTATTGAGTAACTTTCAGCCAATAAGGAATTTTATACGGGCTCACAAATCACGAGGTGGACAAAGCGCTTTCTGGTTTAAAGGGCAGGAACGATAAAGGTTCAGGAGACTTAAAAACCAGCTGTCTGGGGCCTTTGGGTGCTGTCCCGCTGGCCCTCAGCACAGCCGCCCGCCAGCCAAGGAGAAGGGCTCCGTGAGTCAGCAAACCGTCCTCGCAGCGAGGGCACCTGCTCTCTGTGACCCTCCTCTGTGACCCTCCTCCTCCTGCCCGAGGCTTATTTCCTGGCGCACCTTGAACTCGGTCCCCTGAGAGCTGGTGTCCCTGGTCGGGGACAGTGAGGGAAGGGACGGTTGAGAAGCAGCTGGAAGTTGCCCTGCAGACCCCAACCTGTGGGACTGTGGCTCTCAGCCTTACGCTTAAGCCGCTGCAGCTCGAGCTGTGAGGTCACCCTGTGCGAAGTATTTCTGAGTAACGGTCCCCCCCGTCTCACGGCGTCAGCCCAGCCGCAGCTCCGGGCCAAGTCTGACGCACGGGCTGGCCGGAGCAGAACTGCTCTGGAACCCAACCACACGTGCGGTTCCAGTAGTGTCCCAAGGGGCAGGGGGCTTCGGGCCGGCGGCGGAGCTGAGGAGCCGCCCGTGGGAGAGGCCGTGGGGCCCCCAGCCCAGACACGGTCGTCTGTGCTCTCCTCCAGGAGACCGCTCACCCTGGCCGTCTGCTCACCGAGCTTGTGTTTCACAAACAATGCCGCTTCCTTCTCCTTCCAGTGCTCACCCCGGTCTCTCACAAGGTGAGATGTTCTCACTCCCGCCGCTGTTTGTGCCTTACCCCCGACACCCGCCCCCGATGCCCGTGGGGCCGGCACAGGGTGCAGTTACATCAGTCAGGACCCCGGTCCCCATGGGGCCCGGCACAGGGGTGCAGTTACATCAGTCAGGACCCCGGTCCCCGTGGGGCCCGGCACAGGGGTGCAGTTACATCAGTCAGGACCCTGGTCCCCCTGGGGCCCGGCACAGGGGTGCAGTTACATCAGTCAGGACCCCGGTCCCCGTGGGGCCCGGCACAGGGGTGCAGTTACATCAGTCAGGACCCTGGTCCCCCTGGGGCCCGGCACAGGGGTGCAGTTACATCAGTCAGGACCCCGGTCCCCGTGGATCCCGGCACAGGGGTGCAG